>NW_022261980.1:13068194-13130694 GCF_002021735.2 Oncorhynchus kisutch
AAACATGTATATTTCATAATGATTAGGCCTCGTTCAACATTTATCAACTAGGCTACTTCATCCAACAACAGAAAAACATGTATATTTCATAATGATTAGGCCTCGTTCAACATTTATCAACTAGGCTACTTCATCCAACAACAGAAAAACATGTATATTTCACAATGATTAGGCCTCGTTCAACATTTATCAACTAGGCTACTTCATCCAACAACAGAAAAACATGTATATTTCATAATGATTAGGCCTCGTTCAACATTTATCAACTAGGCTACTTCATCCAACAACAGAAAAACATGTATATTTCACAATGATTAGGCCTCGTTCAACATTTATCAACTAGGCTACTTCATCCAACAACAGAAAAACATGTATATTTCACAATGATTAGGCCTCGTTCAACATTTATCAACTAGGCTACTTCATCCAACAACAGAAAAATATGACTATTTCATAATGTTTTGCACATAGTAACTATATTGATGTCATAACAGAATAAAAATATACGTTGATTTTAAATTGTTCGAATGTTTTAACAAAGAGTTTTCTTGAACTTTCTGACAGGCATGGTAAATCTCCTGACACTCCCTTCAGGCCTTCGCTCATTGGTCATCTCAGATAACAGTCCGGGTAAAGACACGCCCACTGGAGCATCAGGCCTCTTTATATGCAGCCCAGAGTCCTGGTTACGATCACGCCGCCAAGGGCAACCTCAGACTTCAGCTGCTAAAACTACACTGCGCCCCTTTACAGTGTCGCTGCGCTTTACGGTGGAACACGTTTATTCGGAGTGTTGGATCAAAACGTGCGCACTACAAATATTAGTAAATAGAAGACAGCTGAAGTGATCTCCGCCTAATCTCTTGGGATTTTGGCAGAACAGAACAGAAGAGTCACCATGGAGTTGCCGGATATTCCTTTCCCTATAACCTCTCCAGATGACTTCTACGACGACCCTTGCTTCAACACCAGCGACATGCATTTCTTTGAGGACCTGGACCCGAGACTCGTTCATGTGGGTCTCCTCAAGCCGGACGACCACCATCACAAAGAGGACGAGCACATCCGGGCACCGAGTGGGCACCACCAGGCTGGCAGGTGCCTCCTGTGGGCCTGCAAAGCCTGCAAGAGGAAGACCACCAATGCTGATCGCAGGAAAGCGGCTACCATGCGGGAAAGAAGGCGACTGAGCAAGGTGAACGACGCCTTCGAGACACTGAAGAGATGTACGTCTACTAACCCAAACCAGAGGCTGCCCAAAGTGGATATCCTGCGGAATGCCATCAGCTATATTGAGTCTCTCCAAGGCCTGCTTCGTGGGGCCGGTCAGGAGGGCAACTATTACCCGGTGATGGATCACTATAGCGGGGACTCGGATGCGTCCAGTCCCCGCTCCAACTGCTCAGACGGAATGGTGAGAAACTGAACTGTCAAGAATTACGCAAGAATTACGCATGAATATTTTTGATCATATACGAGTGTTTGGTTGACACAAACATTAGCTGTTTTCAGTTTACTTACCGATATCATTGCTCTCTTTTAGATGGATTTCAATGGTCAGTCTTGTCCACCAAGACGGAGAAACAAGTATGAAAGCACCTACTTCAACGAAGCACCAAATGGTAAGTGTTATTTCCAAGTAATCAACACTCATAAACAACAGCTTCAGAGCTACAGGTTACGACGACCAATTTGTCATAATTCCGGAGTCTGAAATGGAACACAACCACACGGTCAATGTTGAGTATATTTGACCCAGTATATAAAACTCTTTAATTATGAATAAACAACATTTTCGTTTTGCTATGATGTGGCCACTTTATCTGACTTCATTTGATTAGATGTGATTGTCATAATGTGCAAACTAATAGTAAAACCTGCTACTTGTAATAAAAACGTCAAATTAATTCTCATATTTTATTTCCAGATTCCAGACACAAGAAGAACTCTGTTATTTCCAGTTTGGACTGCCTGTCAAACATCGTGGAGCGCATCACCACGGATACCTCTGCCTGTCCCGCTGTTCAGGACGGTTCCGAGGGTAGCAGCCCCTGTTCTCCCGGGGATGGTTCCATAGCGAGTGAGAACGGAGCCCCCGTCCCGTCCCCGATCAACTGCGTCCCAGCCTTCCATGACCCAAACACCATCTACCAGGTGTTGTGAAGTCGGGTCGGTGGACTGCATACAGTAATTGTACATTCTTCAAAACACAACTTATTCCTTATGGGGAGAGAAAATGCCAAAGACGTGCCTAAGGTCGCTACAAGGCTACACACCAAAGAAGATCCGATGCCGGCTTTGAAAGACATAAAAAAATGACGGGTGTCTAATTTCTTAAAGAACCCTTGGTCTACATTGGATAATGTGTGTGTGTGTGTGTGTGTGTGTGTGTGTGTGTGTGTGTGTGTGTGTGTGTGTGTGTGTGTGTGTGTGTGTGTGTGTGTGTGTGTGTGTGTGTGTGTGTGTGTGTGTGTGTGTGTGTGTGAATGTATTTATATTGTAGTAAGCCTATGCTATTCTAAGATAGTACAAGTCTGAATTCATATAAACGGATAGCATTCTATTTGTGATCGACATCATTTAATTCAATGGATTATCTGTGACATGAACATTTCCAGTTGGCAAGGCGGAAACGCCGGAGATAAATGAATCCGGAAAGTGAGGACCATTTTGTATATGTGTAAATAAGAGCTGCTTTGCTAAAAAAAAAGAACAAAAACGAACAACACACAGGAAGTGTTTGTAATCATATTTAATGTTGCTCTTGGATTGTTGTGGTAGATTTTTAACTTTATATTTATAATATCAAGAACGGAGTGAATTACATTTAAATAAATATATATTTATATAGAGATTGCATTTTCTATCATTATTTTTTCATTAACTAATTTTCGAAATTACATACCACTGTGCACGTGATATTAGGCGTACTATTTATAAAATGATTGATTCAGCCTCGTAATTATACGCTCCATCCTTCTGATACCGAAATAACGGTATTTGAACACCACATTATCAGTAATATTGTTCACGAAAAAACAACGCATTGATCAGCAAGAGGTAGCCTGGCGGTTAACCATCCTGCTGTGTTCCGGTCGATTTGGACCAATACACACGTTTTCTCTCTGAAAATGTAGTTAATTTAATCTGATTGTCATAACGTTCCAGGACTTTGTCCTCACAAGGCATCTGAACACACAACATACATGTGGATGATTTTCATTACGTTTTGGGAGTTTTATTTAACTTTTGGACACCTGCGGTGTTCCCGGTGTTCCCGGTTCCCATTAGAAATGAATGGGTGAGACTACAATTAGTGTATAAACCTGAGTTCAGGCACATGCCCATTCATCAGATGGACACACTTCCTCTCCCAGACCCCCACATGCATGAGTGTTTGAGCGCACACACACACACACACACACACACACACACACACACACACACACACACACACACACACACACACACACACACACACACACACACACACACACACACACACACACACACACACACACACACACACACACACACACACACACACACACCTCACACCCCTTTTTGGCTTCCATGGCAACCCCCACGGGAACCTTTCTCCAATAGAATCTTTCCTCCACGGGAACCACACCTGTTGGCATTCTCACAAACAATCGCAACATTATTTCAATAATATATAGAGCTTTTCTCGCAGCTCTGGTATATAAAGCTTTTTTGAGGCCTTGCTCACAATTCATTCTGTGGCGGCACAATGACCAAACGATATGCTGTATGTGAAGCTCTTGATCACGTCTTGGATCATGGCACTGGTTAAACTTTGACACATATTAGTCTGTGATAAATAGCACAATATATTTAATCTGTGTATTTGTTATAGTCAAAATTATCCATATATTATGCTTGTTTTACTCACAAACGAGTTGTATGAGCTCAGGTCAATGAGGCCTACAGGCCATAAATAGCAAATAGAAGTCCAAAACGTGTAATGTTCACAAGAACTTAAGTTGATAAAAAGATCTAACACAACATTAGGTGATAAAATATCGATTATTATGGATTTATAATCAGCTATAATGGGGCGGTCATTTTCAACCCGGAACACAGAATGAATTAACATGAAACGAACACAACAGGAGGGTTAAGAGCGTTGGACCAGTAACTGAAAGACAGCTGGTTCAAACTCCGACATTCAAACTCCGAAATGAGCTTCTGCTAAATTATTTAAATGTTTAATGTTACATTAAACGAAAGCTATCACATTTTGGGGGATTTTCAGAAGTTGGATAGATTCAAAAATTTTATTCGTTTTTATGGAATACATGATGACATTTAGCTAAAGTGTATTTTCTCTTTGACATGTTTCGCTGTTAGGTCTATCGAATAAGTCTACTTTTTAAAAAAACATTCGTATTTTTACAATTTCCGGTGTAATTAAATCTAGGTTTATGATTTTACAGATAGCCTACAGTGAGGGATCTTACAAATTCTCATAGAGAAATTATCAATAGGCTACATATTGATTTTGGATATCTGGATTCTAGAAAAAATATGTATTATTTGAAATTATGGAAGACTTGTAAACCCACCAGAGTTAGGCTACTGTCGCCTCACAAGAGTAGGTCCAGCCAAACTGTATTGCGCGATGTTAAAGTAAATAAAATGTGTTTTATTGTGCTGAGAAAACAGTTAACACACAACAGCAACACATACACATGAAGCGTCACTCTTTTTTATTTACAAAAAAAATACGGTGAGAACCTAACAGTCCGCTGTGAGACTGCTGACATGAGAACCTAACAGTCCGCTGTGAGAGGACAGGACATGAGAACCTAACAGTCCGCTGTGAGAGGACAGGACATGAGAACCTAACAGTCCGCTGTGAGAGGACAGGACATGAGAAGAATGCGACTGTGACAACATAATTCACATAACACGAAAGCAGACCGTAGGACATCCAGTGCATCTTGTCGGTTCCATGACGTGGGTCTAGCCGGGGTCTGGATGGCTGTTGCGGGCAGAGGCAGAGGCAGAGGCAGTTGTCCCTGCCGGTACAGAAGTGGGCAGCATGGCGGACGCACGCCGGTGCTGCGGCCTCTGAGTTCGGCGCAGTTTACTTTCTGCGGCGGGCTGCGGCTCCCTTCTTGCTGCTGCAATGCGTCAACAGTGCAAACACACGTCAGGGGTCGTCCTGTTCTGTTATGTAGGTAATGCCCTCTAGTGTCAAGCATTGGCTTTAAACAGCAGCCAATGACATAGTCCCGTTGGTGAACCATAGTTATAATGCATGATTTATGTACATGTTTAGGATAACATACCACGTGTAAATAACAATATCCAAAATAGTCTATGGGCCCAACATTAATTCTGAGGTCAGGAGGCACTGTTTTTTACAACGTTATTACTACCGTGAGAGTAAATCGTATTTTAAAAGAAGCCTCTATCATACAAGGGGGGGAAAAGTTCTGTTTGATTTGATTATTGGTTCAAAATGTTGGACTATCTTTAAGCTATCCCAGAAAGAGTGTTATGTTCAGTTTGTTATTGTAAAACACAGTAGATGTTATGTTCAGTTTGTTATTGTAAAACACAGTAGATGTTATGTTCAGTTTGTTATTGTTAAACACAGTAGATGTTATGTTCAGTTTGCTATTGTTAAACACAGTAGATGTCGTGTTCAGTTTGCTATTATTAAACACAGGAGATGTCGTGTTCAGTTTGCTATTGTTAAACACAGTAGATGTCGTGTTCAGTTTGCTATTGTTAAACACAGTAGATGTCGTGTTCAGTTTGCTATTGTTAAACACAGTAGATGTCGTGTTCAGTTTGCTATTGTAAAACACAGTAGATGTCGTGTTCAGTTTGCTATTGTTAAACACAGTAGATGTCGTGTTCAGTTTGCTATTGTTAAACACAGTAGATGTCGTGTTCAGTTTGCTATTGTTAAACACAGTAGATGTTGTGTTCAGTATACTATTGTTAAACACAGTAGATGTCGTGTTCAGTTTACTATTGTAAAACACAGTAGATGTCGTGTTCAGTTTACTATTGTAAAACACAGTAGATGTCGTGTTCAGTTTGCTATTGTTAAACACAGTAGATGTCGTGTTCAGTTTGCTATTGTAAAACACAGTAGATGTCGTGTTCAGTTTGCTATTGTAAAACACAGTAGATGTCGTGTTCAGTTTGCTATTGTAAAACACAGTAGATGTTGTGTTCAGTATACTATTGTTAAACACAGTAGATGTCGTGTTCAGTTTGCTATTGTTAAACACAGTAGATGTCGTGTTCAGTTTACTATTGTAAAACACAGTAGATGTCGTGTTCAGTTTGCTATTGTTAAACACAGTAGATGTCGTGTTCAGTTTGTTATTGTAAAACACAGTAGATGTCGTGTTCAGTTTGCTATTGTAAAACACAGTAGATGTCGTGTTCAGTATACTATTGTTAAACACAGTAGATGTTATGTTCAGTTTGCTATTGTTAAACACAGTAGATGTTATGTTCAGTTTACTATTGTTAAACACAGTAGATGTCATGTTCAGTTTGC
Organism: Oncorhynchus kisutch; assembly: GCF_002021735.2. NCBI lineage: Eukaryota > Metazoa > Chordata > Actinopteri > Salmoniformes > Salmonidae > Oncorhynchus > Oncorhynchus kisutch. Next base: position 13,074,742 of record NW_022261980.1, read on the forward strand.
TATTGTTAAACACAGTAGATGTCGTGTTCAGTTTGCTATTGTAAAACACAGTAGATGTCGTGTTCAGTTTGCTATTGTTAAACACAGTAGATGTTGTGTTCAGTATACTATTGTTAAACACAGTAGATGTCGTGTTCAGTTTGCTATTGTTAAACACAGTAGATGTCGTGTTCAGTTTACTATTGTAAAACACAGTAGATGTCGTGTTCAGTTTGCTATTGTAAAACACAGTAGATGTTGTGTTCAGTATACTATTGTAAAACACAGTAGATGTCGTGTTCAGTTTGTTATTGTAAAACACAGTAGATGTCGTGTTCAGTTTGCTATTGTAAAACACAGTAGATGTCGTGTTCAGTTTACTATTGTAAAACACAGTAGATGTCGTGTTCAGTTTGCTATTGTAAAACACAGTAGATGTCGTGTTCAGTTTGCTATTGTAAAACACAGTAGATGTCGTGTTCAGTTTGCTATTGTAAAACACAGTAGATGTCGTGTTCAGTTTGCTATTGTAAAACACAGTAGGATGTCATTTTGACCAGTGTTAGCTAGTTTTAGTCACACTCACACATTTAGATGTAGTTGCCTGACCATGCTGCAATACAATGTCAAGCTAATGCCATACTTACCTCTGTTATATCAGATGGCAAACTATAGATATTTAAAGTGTCCCATCGAGACAAACCAGCTCAGGGAGAGAACCATATACAGTAATACTAGAAGTAAATTATTTGTCATCCTTGAAGAATGAAAGTTCTCCACATGTGACTCATCCACCCAGACTCAGACAGAAAGACTCATCCACCCAGACTCAGACAGAATGACTCATCCACCCAGACTCAGACAGAAAGACTCATCCACCCAGACTCAGACAGAAAGACTCATCCACCCAGACTCAGACAGAAAGACTCATCCACCCAGACTCAGACAGAAAGACTCATCCACCCAGACTCAGACAGAAATACTCATCCACCCAGACTCAGACAGAAAGACTCATCCACACAGACTCAGACAGAAAGACTCATCCACCCAGACTCAGACAGAAAGACTCATCCACACAGACTCAGACAGAAAGACTCATCCACCCAGACTCAGACAGAAAGACTCATCCACACAGACTCAGACAGAAAGACTCATCCACACAGACTCAGACAGAAAGACTCATCCACCCAGACTCAGACAGAAAGACTCATCCACCCAGACTCAGACAGAAAGACTCATCCACCCAGACTCAGACAGAAAGACTCATCCACCCAGACTCAGACAGAAAGACTCATCCACCCAGACTCAGACAGAAATACTCATCCACCCAGACTCAGACAGAAAGACTCATCCACACAGACTCAGACAGAAAGACTCATCCACCCAGACTCAGACAGAAAGACTCATCCACACAGACTCAGACAGAAAGACTCATCCACCCAGACTCAGACAGAAAGACTCATCCACACAGACTCAGACAGAAAGACTCATCCACACAGACTCAGACAGAAAGACTCATCCACCCAGACTCAGACAGAAAGACTCATCCACCCAGACTCAGACAGAAAGACTCATCCACCCAGACTCAGACAGAAAGACTCATCCACCCAGACTCAGACAGAAAGACTCATCCACACAGACTCAGACAGAAAGACTCATCCACCCAGACTCAGACAGAAAGACTCATCCACCCAGACTCAGACAGAAAGACTCATCCACACAGACTCAGACAGACAGATAGCAAAGAAGTTAAGACAATAAATGAATGTGGGCTACAATGTTTGGTAGGCCAATGTTAAGAGCAATTTGTTCCCTTTTGATCAATCTTGAAGAATACTTGGACCAATTAAAGAGCAAGTGGTGAAATGTTCAACACTTCACGAGTACATCCAGTAGCTGGGGATGGTGTGGTTAAAGTACTTCCTGTTGACATATTATGGTGTTGAGACTCACTTCCTGTTGACATATTATAGTGTTGAGACTCACTTCCTATTGACATATTATAGTGTTGAGACTCACTTCCTATTGACATATTATAGTGTTGAGACTCACTTCCTCTTGACATATTATGGTGTTGATCTCACTTCCTATTGACATATTATAGCGTTGACCTCACTTCCTATTGACATATTATAGTGTTGAGACTCACTTCCTATTGACATATTATAGTGTTGATCTCACTTCCTATTGACATATTATGGCGTTGAGACACACTTCCTATTGACATATTATAGCGTTGACCTCACTTCCTATTGACATATTATAGCGTTGAGACTCACTTCCTATTGACATATTATAGCGTTGAGACTCACTTCCTATTGACATATTATAGTGTTGAGACTCACTTCCTATTGACATATTATGGTTTTGAGACTCACTTCCTGTTGACATATTATAGTGTTGAGACTCACTTCCTATTGACATATTATAGTGTTGAGACTCACTTCCTATTGACATATTATAGTGTTGAGACTCACTTCCTATTGACATATTATAGTGTTGAGACTCACTTCCTATTGACATATTATGGCGTTGAGACTCACTTCCTATTGACATATTATAGCGTTGACCTCACTTCCTATTGACATATTATAGTGTTGAGACTCACTTCCTATTGACATATTATAGTGTTGAGACTCACTTCCTATTGACATATTATAGCGTTGAGACTCACTTCCTATTGACATATTATAGTGTTGAGACTCACTTCCTATTGACATATTATAGTGTTGAGACTCACTTCCTATTGACATATTATGGCGTTGAGACTCACTTCCTATTGACATATTATAGCGTTGACCTCACTTCCTATTGACATATTATAGCATTGACCTCACTTCCTGTTGACATATTATAGCGTTGACCTCACTTCCTATTGACATATTATAGTGTTGACCTCACTTCCTATTGACATATTATAGCGTTGACCTCACTTCCTATTGACATATTATAGCGTTGACCTCACTTCCTTTGCCTCTGAAGCAGCCCTTACAGTACATGGACAACAACACAGAGCCATACTCTATAGAACTAGGGTTCTGATGTGGACGTTACAGTGCTTCTCACTGTTGTATCACATGATGATGATCATTTGATGGAACGGCCGGAGAGAAATGTTGTTGAAAACCTCTCCTGTGGTACGGTCGAGACAAGTCACTCATTATTGGCTAGTCTCGTAAGGTGGATGGTGTTTCAGGGGTTCAGCAATGGAATTATTTTATTGTTTTTACTACGCACGACACTTCCGTGTTTTGCAATGGCCTACCATTTTTTTGCAAAAACAAAATGTCCGCCTTGTAAACCTGTTCCAGGGACATTTTGTGTGCTTCTTAGTACAACGGTCGTGCCTTAGTGTTGCAGAAGTGAGCCGTATATAGTTGACCAACACAACTCTTTGTCAAGCCCTCGTTATACGGGGCGGCAGGGTAGAGTGGTTAGAGCGTTGGACTAGTAACCAGCAGGTAGCCTAGTGGTTAGAGCGTTGGACTAGTAACCAGCAGGTAGACTAGTGGTTAGAGTGTTGGACTAGTAACCAGCAGGTAGCCTAGTGGTTAGAGCGTTGGACTAGTAACCAGCAGGTAGCCTAGTGGTTAGAGTGTTGGGCTAGTAACCAGCAGGTAGCCTAGTGGTTAGAGCGTTGGACTAGTAACCAGCAGGTAGACTAGTGGTTAGAGTGTTGGACTAGTAACCAGCAGGTAGCCTAGTGGTTAGAGTGTTGGACTAGTAACCAGCAGGTAGCCTAGTGGTTAGAGTGTTGGACTAGTAACCAGCAGGTAGACTAGTGGTTAGAGCGTTGGACTAGTAACCAGCAGGTAGACTAGTGGTTAGAGTGTTGGACTAGTAACCAGCAGGTAGCCTAGTGGTTAGAGTGTTGGACTAGTAACCAGCAGGTAGCCTAGTGGTTAGAGTGTTGGACTAGTAACCAGCAGGTAGCCTAGTGGTTAGAGCGTTGGACTAGTAACCAGCAGGTAGCCTAGTGGTTAGAGCGTTGGGCTAGTAACCAGCAGGTAGCCTAGTGGTTAGAGCGTTGGACTAGTAACCAGCAGGTAGCCTAGTGGTTAGAGCGTTGGACTAGTAACCAGCAGGTAGCCTAGTGGTTAGAGCGTTGGGCTAGTAACCAGCAGGTAGCCTAGTGGTTAGAGCGTTGGACTAGTAACCAGCAGGTAGCCTAGTGGTTAGAGCGTTGGACTAGTAACCAGCAGGTAGCCTAGTGGTTAGAGCGTTGGACTAGTAACCAGCAGGTAGCCTAGTGGTTAGAGCGTTGGGCTAGTAACCAGCAGGTAGCCTAGTGGTTAGAGCGTTGGACTAGTAACCAGCAGGTAGCCTAGTGGTTAGAGCGTTGGACTAGTAACCAGCAGGTAGCCTAGTGGTTAGAGCGTTGGGCTAGTAACCAGCAGGTAGCCTAGTGGTTAGAGTGTTGGACTAGTAACCAGCAGGTAGCCTAGTGGTTAGAGCGTTGGACTAGTAACCAGCAGGTAGCCTAGTGGTTAGAGCGTTGGGCTAGTAACCAGCAGGTAGCCTAGTGGTTAGAGCATTGGGCTAGTAGCATTGGGCTGCCCCTGAACAAGGCAGTTAACCCACTGTTTCTAGGCCGTCATTGAAAATAAGAATTTGTTCTTAACTGACTTGCCTAGTTAAATAAAGGTTTAAAAAAATATAAAAAAATAACTCTGACCAGAATTAAAGTGTTATGACAATGCCTGTCATTATTAGGACATGCATCAGATCAGAGTATCATACTGTCTCTGAGGAGTGAAGAGAGTGGGTTTTGTCCCAAAATGGCACCCTATTCACTACATAGTGCACTACTTTCTAGAACCCTATGGGGCCTGGTCAAAATTAGTGCACTATATTCGGAATAGGGTTCCAACAGGGAGGCAGACAATGACTGGGAGAGGAAGGAATTCTGAGGGAGTGGGAGGCAGTACTTACTGTTTCTGAAGCTCATCAATACGATTTCTGAGAGAGATGACCTGAAAACGACACATGAGCGTGTTTAAACCAATCAGAAGCAGCAGGGAGGTTGCCAGTGGGCGTTACATTTGACCCATGACCTCTGGGTCATTAGCGTCGCCTTTAAAGAGACAGCAGCAGTCCTGTTGGAACGACCTGTTGGGCTGAGGTGCGAAACCAAGACTACTCTCACCGACACACATACCCACTACAGCACTAGTGGACTAGTGTCTGGATCGGCACAGTCAATATCTTCACAAGGGTTTGTAGTTGATCTGATGTCATTAAATCACAGGAGGGGAGGACGGCTCACACTAATAATGACCGGAAAGGAGCGAATGAAATGGCATCAAACACGTGTGATCAATGTATTTGATTCCAATCCAACCATCCTACTCCAGCAATTACCACAATTTCCTCCCCAATTAAAGTGTTGGACCAGTAACCGAAAGGTTGCAAGATCAAATCCCCGAGCTGACAAGGTAAAAATCAGCCGTTCTGCCCCTGAACAAGGCAGTTAACCCACTGTTTCTAGGTCGTCATTGAAAATAAGAATTTGTTCTTAACTGACCTGCCGAGTCAAATAAAGTTTAAACAAATGGCTTAAAACCCCTTTGTCTCAACATCTGGTGAATCTACCTACCACTGATGTAACAGTAAGGAAACCCCTTTGTCTCAACATCTGGTGAATCTACCTACCACTGATGTAACAGTAAGGAAACCCCTTTGTCTCAACATCTGGTGAATCTACCTACCACTGATGTAACAGTAAGGAAACCCCTTTGTCTCAACATCTGGTGAATCTACCTACCACTGATGTAACAGTAAGAAAACCCCTTTGTCTCACCATCTGGTGAATCTACCTACCACTGATGTAACAGTAAGGGCTGGTTTACCAGACACAAATTAAGCCCAGTCCTGGTATAAAAATCCAGATCAATTGAGAATCTTCAGTTACACTTGTCTGGGAAACTGACCCTAAATGTATAATTAGCCTGTGTGTGCACAAAGTTGATCATTGTAATAATAACTCGTTTTTTTGCCTGAAACATGGTTTTCAGCATTGCCCTCTGTCTGAAAGACAACTGTCAGGTCCTTCCTTACAGAATGAGAGAAAACATTTAACCTCTGATTATAAACCAGTTGCCTTCTGTCTGAACGACAACCGGCAAGTCCTTCCTTACAGAATGAGAGAAAACGCTTACCCTCTGATTATAAACCAGTTGCCTTCTGTCTGAACGACAACCGGCAAGTCCTTCCTTACAGAATGAGAGAAAACGCTTACCCTCTGATTATAAACCAGTTGCCTTCTGTCTGAACGACAACCGGCAAGTCCTTCCTTACAGAATGAGAGAAAACGCTTACCCTCTGACTATAAATCAGTAGTCAATAAAATATATAAGAGCACAATAGCACAGGTTTTTACCAAAACAGGGGCGGGAGCGGCACTTTGTTATTGTTTCAATTGCTGATTGCCACTTTTATTTCAATTTACTTCCTGAATTGTCTGAATTCAAAAGTACATTTAGACTATAACCATTTAGACTATAATTATTCTAATTATTATGACAATAACAAAGTGTACTCCACTCGGTGTGGAAGAACTTGACTGGCCTGCACAGAGCCCTGACCTCAACCCCATCGAACACCTTTGGGGATTAATTAAAACGCTGACTGTGGGCCAGGCCTAATCGCCCAACATCAGTGCCCGACCTCACTAATGCTCTTGTGACTGAATGTAAGCAAGTCCCCGCAGCAATGTTCCAACATTTAGTGGAAAGCCTTCCCAGAAGAGTGGAGGCTGCTATAGCATCAAAGGGCAGGGACCAACTCCATATTTTGGAGCCCATGATTTTGGAATGAGATGTTCGACGAGCAGGTGTCCACATACTTTTGGCCACGTAGTTTATGTATCTACTACAGATTGCCCCTTCAAATTATGTGTATATATACTATATATATATAGTTTTTTATTGTATTAAAAAAATACTTAATTGAAAAGTGAATTGACTCCAACCCTAATGTATAATAATGGTCATTTTGAATAGTATCTCTATGGAAGAAGCACATAAAAAATGTAAATGTTTAAAATCACTCACCTCATACTTCTGCCTCTTGAGTTTCTCAATGTGCTCATACTTCTCAGACTCCAGTAGGTGCATCCACTCCCATAGATCCTTGGCCTTGTCCCTGCAAAGGACAACATATTCAGGAGGTTGGCTCAAAAACTGCACATTTCTGTGATCTGAAAATGACAACAGCGAAAGGTAGTATTGTCATAGTTTAGAGATGTCTACAAGGAATATTCTAGTTCCTCTACGACTATGTCAAAGGGCTCAGGTTCAGGACTCTGCCTCTTTTGACTAACACAGAAACAAATATATCCACGCTCCCACCAAAAGTCATATTTTACTTTAGCTTGTCCTCGTTCAGATGGTCGATGTTGAGAGGTTTGCGTCGCTCCGCTAGGATCTTCTTCTTCTTCTCTCTCTCAGTCTGCTTCTTACCTCCTCTCTTAGTGTCGGCCTGGGGTGGTGACAGAGCAACGGCAACAGGTTCAGAGACACACACACATAGGGAATATACCCTGGCTGCCCATCCACATCACATAGGCCCAACGCCACGGCCACTAATGTTTCTTCTGGATCTCTTTGAGAAAGCGAACACATTCTGACCCGTTCTGATTGGTCCCAGAAACCGATGGGTTAGGACAGAGCTGGCCTACACGGATAAATGAATCGCGTCATGTTTGACGTCAGCACAAACGACTTCTAGTACGGCAGGTTCAGACAGGTGAATGGGGCGATCGATAGAACAACGTAATTAAATTCAGGATGAGTCGTCAGGCAATGGGAAATAAGGGTGGGGCCATTTCAGATTTTGTCTAGGTCTGTGTTGAACAAGAGGTTCATAGCTACAGTTCTTAATGACAAACAATCTGTAACATCAATCATGTGACATCTCTCTCTCTCATTATCTTCCAATCCTGTTACGTTGTTATATGATGCGTGTCGTTTCATGGAACCAACTAGGACTGAAGCATCCACTAATTAAACCTTAAAACATGTTTCCAGAAGACCAGGTTGGCTGTGATGAAGATAGGTCTATGTTTTCCAAAGAAGTACACTCTATATGTAGGGAACGAGGTGGTACACTCTATATGTAGGGAACAAGGTAGTGGACTCCCGAATGGCGCAGCGGTCTAAGGCACTGCATCTCAGCCATCACTACAGACCCTGGTTCAATTCCAGGCTGTTTCAGAACTGGCCGTGATTGGAAGTCCCATAGGGCGGCGTACAATAGGCTCCAGTGTCATCCGGGTTATGGTTTGGCCTGGGTGGGCAATCATTGTAAATAAGAATTTGCTCTTAATTAACTGACTTGTTAAATCAAATAATAAGTAGGAAACGAGGAGCATTTTGAGAGGCCCTGGATTTGTGTTTAGCGTGGTGTGTGTGGAGGTCACCTGACCTTCTGCAGTGAGCTGCTATAGCTGGAGCCCATGTTGGTCAGAGCTGACTTCTTCTTAGCGTCATCATCAGCCTTTCTCCTTTGATCCATCTCCTCCTTCTTCAGTCTCTCCTCCTGTACAAGCAACCACAACAGCCATGTTAAGTAACCACAACACCCACGTTAAGTAACCACAACACCCACGTTAAGTAACCACAACACCCACGTTAAGCAACAACAACACCCACGTTAAGCAACCACAACACCCACGTGAAGCAACAACACCCACATTAAGCAACAACAACACCCACGTTAAGCAACCACAACACCCACGTTAAGCAACAACAACACCCACGTTAAGCAACAACAACACCCACGTTAAGCAACAACAACACCCACGTTAAGCAACCACAACACCCACGTTAAGCAACAACAACACCCACGTTAAGCAACCACAACACCCACGTTAAGCAACAACAACACCCACGTTAAGCAACAACAACACCCACGTTAAGCAACCACAACACCCACGTTAAGCAACCACAACACCCACGTTAAGCAACCACAACACCCACGTTAAGCAACCACATGTTGGTAAAAAACAACAACAACTTAAAGTACATGTTGAATTCATGTGTTTGCCTGCAGAGTTTAGGCTATACAGACCTCACGTCTGGCCTGGCGTTCCTTGTCCTTCTCAGTGCGTACCCTCTGGATCTCAGCCCTCTCTGACCTGCGTTTCTCCTGAGAGGAATAGAACCACAGACACAGTTGTTTACCGGTCTGACACCAGAACACATGGTTGACTGTAGCCTTGTTACTTGGGCTAAGAGATAGGTTGTTAGGCCACCAGAACACATGGTTGACTGTAGCCTTGTTACTTGGGCTAAGAGATAGGTTGTTAGGCCACCAGAACACATGGTTTACTGTAGCCTTGTTACTTGGGCTAAGAGATAGGTCGTTAGGCCACCAGAACACATGGTTGACTGTAGCCTTGTTACTTGGGCTAAGAGATAGGTTGTTAGGCCACCAGAACACATGGTTTACTGTAGCCTTGTTACTTGGGCTAAAGGATTGGAATTAAGTTCTAGAAGTTCTTCAAGACAGAAGCCCAAAATTCCCAGAAGGTCAACATCGACCTATGTATCAGTTTGGGCTCCATTCCGCAAGTCAAGCATAGTTTCTACTCCTGAATTTATACCTGGTTCTACCAGGGTTAAGGTCAATGCCATTTCAATTCCAGGCAATTCAGAACGTTAACCAAATTACAACTCCAATTCCAAATGTTCCCAATTGAAAAGAGTAGAAGAATAATTGTAGTTGTAATTGCAGAGTACTTCCTGAATGGTCCGCAATTGAAATGGATTTGACTCCCAGACCCTGGTATGTACACCTGTGTTTACAGTTGTAAAGGAGAGGTAATAACAGCTCACAATTCTGGACTTGAGGGCGATAAGCTCCTCCTCCTCCTTCTTCCTGTTCTCAAAATGGACGTCGATCAGCCCCTGCAGCTCAATCAGGTCTTTGTTCTGACGCTTCTTATGGAGGTCCTGTTAAAACAACAAAAGTTAGAGAGAGATGACCTCAAGTGATGTATCACTGTACCAGACCTAAACGGTTGCTTTCTTTTGGCCAAGGATGTTTTAGTTCAGGAAACAGGATTTAGGATAAACGATTTATAGTGTACTTACGTCAAAGTCCACCTTCTCGCCATCAGGGACCTTAGGGACTCTATGGAATGTCAAAAGGTGCCACGTAAGTTATATCTAATGCTTTTAGGACAACTCAGCAAAATTCACCTGGTTCTGGAGCTGCCACTGTTGGTTCTGCCCTTATAAAACATTTAGCATACAAGCTACAGGGTTACAAACATGTGGAAGTCAGGGTTCTGGACTTCCGGTTAAAAATCAGTTTCAATTCAGTCAATTCACCAAGTAAACTGAAATTCTAGCGAATTCCAATTCGTTCAATTCCTCCTTCACTTGTTTTTTTTCTTCCAATTAGGACAATTGTAATTGTAATTTCAGTTTACTTCCTGAATGGATTGACTTGATACCAACCCTGATGAACACACATACACAGCTTGAATTGGTTGGTTTGACATGAATGTTGGATAGAAGTTGTACTCACTTGAACTTGGGCTTCTCCTCTGTTCGGTAAGAACATGGTAAACGTGGGGGAAGAATATATTACAGTGTTAGAGGTATCACAAACCAGTGACAAAGATCTCAAGACCCAACAGACCCAAAATGGAGGTTCAGTTAATCAAGGGGACATATCCGTGTGGGACACACTTCGTGTTACATCTCTGGGCCGCAGTTTCAGGCTACTTTAATTAACTTAGAAAAAATAATAACTCATTAATATTATAATAGGAAAAGTAAACCGTTTGTAGGTTTTACTTTCAATTTCACGATATTAATTTGGTGTTAGTGAAAAACAGCTGTTTAACATGTATAATAACAGATATGTACAGTGTCGGTGCTTGTAAAGGATGAGTAAGACAAGAGTAATACTTTACTATTCACTCTGTAGGATCTCTATGCTATTTATGACTTCCATTCTCTTTTATTCTTCTTCATTAGAACTACTTCATTGTCAGAATTAGACTCTTTCTACATTCCATTCTCTTTTATTCTTCTTCATTAGAACTACTTCATTGTCAGAATTAGACTCTTTCTACATTCCATTCTCTTTTATTCTTCTTCATTAGAACTACTTCATTGTCAGAATTAGACTCTTTCTACATTCCATTCTCTTTTATTCTTCTTCATTAGAACTACTTAATTGTCAGAATTAGACTCTTTCTACAATCCAAGACTGAATTCTGTACTTGGATAATACATGCTAATTCTATTCCAAAAGTCAAGTTGGTGATAGAAATATTGATTAAAATCGGAAATTACAATGAATTGTCAATAAGTACCGAAAACATCGTTGCCATTGTGATTAGATTTTGGCTTGACTTTCACACTCAAACAGGTAGAAACCACAAGCAAAAAGCAACAGCAACACTCTAGCAGTCAAGAGAAATACAAAGTACCATCTTGTTCTCCTTCCTCGACTGGTTTGGCAGAATGTCATGCAGGAAGAGAAGCAGACAGAGCAGACATGAACATAGGAGTCACTGCAGCATTTCATATTCCGTCACCCTTTCTCACGCTGTCACAACAGGTCTGTTTGCTGTCATTTCTCATACAGGCCACTCAGGCCGTAGTTTCGCGTGACAAACTATTCACGTGAGATTTGGTTCTTGGTTCCCGAGATTTACTCAGGCCTTTAACTTTCATTAATTTGTTGCGAGTATAGGGGAAAAGATATTTAGCAGGAGACTTAAATTTGGGCAGTGTTTTGCTACTGGAGCACGTGGACTCATGGACAGGGTCTCTTTCTCCAGGCTTGCGATAGCGTTAACCTCCTGAACTGGGAGAGGAGACCCAGTGCAGTCTGTCCAATCAGAAGTACACATACAACTTTAAGAACTTGAATACACATACCTTCCTCTTCATAGGCCTCTGCATGCAGCAAACATCCAAAGCAAGAGCAGAATAGATATCATGATTAGTGATATATACTGTACATAAGCTCAGGACAAGCTGTCGGTGCCTGCTAGGGTTGCAAAGTTCCTGGAAAGTTCCAGAAATCTTCCAATGGGATTTCTGAAGAAGAAAACTGGAAATTCCCAGAAGTTCCCAGAAGTTTACAACCCTGGTGCCTGCTAGCACATTCAGTACACATTCAGTTGACTAGGCACAGCTCTGCAGAACATTCACTCACCCAAATTGAGGTGTTTATAACCAGCTGTTTATACACCATACATTACAGTAAATGTGGCCAGAAGTACACTTCAAGAAAACAGGTAAATATGAATATGAACTATAACAATAAATAATTGATATACAGTATTATATTAAATAACACCCCAATGTGAGAGATAAACAAGTTGTTAACGGTCATTCCTTTATACGGGGCATAGAAAGATCCTTGATATGAGGAAACGTCATCCTTCATCCGTACCGTTACGGTAATGAAAACACAGGTATAAACCAGGTTCAATGAATCAGGGACCACCTTCCTCAACATCATCTCTGTAATGGTGAAATTAGGACCATTGAGGAAGAGTAACAGAGGTGGGCATGGATGAAAAAAAGACCTTAATCCACATAAAGGCTATTTTGGAGCAGGATTTAAATATAACAATCAGGTTATTTTGGAGCAGGATTTAAATATAACAATCAGGTTATTTTGGAGCAGGATTTAAATATAACAATCAGGTTATTTTGGAGCAGGATTTAAATATAACAATCAGGTTATTTTGGAGCAGGATTAAAATATAATAATCAGGTTATTTTGGAGCAGGATAAAAATATAACAATCAGGTTATTTTGGAGCAGGATTTAAATATAACAATCAGGTTATTTTGGAGCAGGATTTAAATACAATAATCAGGTTATTTTGGAGCAGGATTAAAATATAACAATCAGGTTATTTTGGAGCAGGATTAAATATAATAATCAGGTTATTTTGGAGCAGGATTAAAATATAATAATCAGGTTATTTTGGAGCAGGATTAAAATATAACAATCAGGTTCTTTTGGAGCAGGGTTTAAATATAACAATCAGGTTATTTTGGAGCAGGATTAAAATATAACAATCAGGTTATTTTGGAGCAGGATTAAAATAGAATAATCCGGTTATTTTGGAGCAGGATTTAAATATAACAATCAGGTTATTTTGGAGCAGGATTTAAATATAATAATCCGGTTATTTTGGAGCAGGATTAAAATATAACAATCAGGTTATTTTGGAGCAGGATTAAAATATAACAATCAGGTTATTTTGGAGCAGGATTAAAATATAACAATCAGGTTATTTTGGAGCAGGATTAAAATATAACAATCTGGTTATTTTGGAGCAGGATTTAAATATAACAATCAGGTTATTTTGGAGCAGGATTAAAATATAACAATCAGGTTATTTTGGAGCAGGATTTAAATATAATAATCCGGTTATTTTGGAGCAGGATTAAAATATAACAATCAGGTTATTTTGGAGCAGGATTAAAATATAACAATCAGGTTATTTTGGAGCAGGATTAAAATATAACAATCAGGTTATTTTGGAGCAGGATTAAAATATAACAATCTGGTTATTTTGGAGCAGGATTTAAATATAACAATCAGGTTATTTTGGAGCAGGATTAAAATATAACAATCAGGTTATTTTGGAGCAGGATTTAAATATAACAATCAGGTTATTTTGGAGCAGGATTTAAATATAACAATCAGGTTATTTTGGAGCAGGATTTAAATATAATAATCAGGTTATTTTGGAGCAGGATTTAAATATAATAATCAGGTTATTTTGGAGCAGGATTAAATATAATAATCAGGTTATTTTGGAGCAGGATTTAAATATAATAATCAGGTTATTTTGGAGCAGGATTTAAATATAATAATCCGGTTATTTTGGAGCAGGATTAAAATATAACAATCAGGTTATTTTGGAGCAGGATTTAAATATAGCAATCAGGTTATTTTGGAGCAGGATTTAAATATAATAATCAGGTTATTTTGGAGCAGGATTTAAATATAATAATCAGGTTATTTTGGAGCAGGATTAAAATATAACAATCAGGTTATTTTGGAGCAGGATTTAAATATAACAATCAGGTTATTTTGGAGCAGGATTTAAATATAACAATCAGGTTATTTTGGAGCAGGATTAAAATATAACAATCAGGTTATTTTGGAGCAGGATTTAAATATAACAATCAGGTTATTTTGGAGCAGGATTTAAATATAACAATCAGGTTATTTTGGAGCAGGATTTAAATATAACAATCAGGTTATTTTAGAGCAGGATTTAAATATAACAATCAGGTTATTTTGGAGCAGGATTTAAATATAACAATCAGGTTATTTTGGAGCAGGATTTAAATATAACAATCAGGTTATTTTGGAGCAGGATTTAAATATAATAATCCCGTTACAGTGGAGCAGGATTAAAATATAATAATCAGGTTATTTTGGAGCAGGATTAAAATATAATAATCCGGTTATTTTGGAGCAGGATTGAAATATAATAATCCCGTTACAGTGGAGCAGGATTAAAATATAATAATCTGGTTATTTTGGAGCAGGATTAAAATATAATAATCCGGTTATTTTGGAGCAGGATTAAAATATAATAATCAGGTTATTTTGGAGCAGGATTGAAAGATAATAATCCCGTTACAGTGGAGCAGGATTAAAATATAATAATCTGGTTATTTTGGAGCAGGATTAAAATATAATAATCCGGTTATTTTGGAGCAGGATTAAAATATAATAATCAGGTTATTTTGGAGCAGGATTGAAAGATAATAATCCCGTTACAGTGGAGCAGGATTAAAATATAATAATCAGGTACTTATGATGGAACCTTCCTTTCTTCCATTGAGCATTTTCATCCTTTTGCCATATTCAAAACATTTCTAGAAAGCAACTTCCAGGTTCGAATACATTCCCATCATATACAGAAAGTTTAGAGCACTACAAAATCAAGGGCTCATTATCTTTTCTCCAGTTGCATTCTGGGAGAAGCAGCTCCCGATGAGGTGTTATAGTAAGAATGGAAGATAGCAGTCGTTGGTTTAGCTTTAGTTTCTAGCACCCTTACTAGTTTAGTAAATATTCCCAGGTAGGGCTATAGTACAGTGCCTTGTGAAAGTATTCGGCCCCCTTGAACTTTTCAACCTTTTGCCACATTTCAGGCTTCAAACAAAAATATATAAAACTGTATTTTTTTGTGAAGAATCAACAACAAGTGGGACACAATCATGAGGTGGAACGACATTTATTGGATATTTCAAAGCGCCACCTTTTGCTGCGATTACAGCTGTAAGTCGCTTGGGGTATGTCTCTATCAGCTTTGCACATCGAGAGACTGAAATTTTTTCCCATTCCTCCTTGCAAAACAGCTCGAGCTCAGTGAGGTTGGATGGAGAGCATTTGTGAACAGCAGTTTTCAGTTCTTTCCACAGATTCTCGATTAGATTCAGGTCTGGACTTTGACTTGGCCATTCTAACACCTGGATATGTTTATTTTTGAACCATTCCATTGTAGATTTTGCTTTATGTTTTGGATCATTGTCTTGTTGGAAGACAAATCTCAGTCCCAGTCTCAGGTCTTTTGCAGACTCCATCAGGTTTTCTTCCAGAATGGTCCTGTATTTGGCTCCATCCATAGTCCCATCAATTTTAACCATCTTCCCTGTCCCTGCTGAAGAAAAGCAAGACAAAACCATGATGCTGCCACCACCATGTTTGACAGTGGGGATGTGTGTTCAGGGTGATGAGCTGTGTTGATTTTACGCCAAACATAACATTTTGCATTGTTGCCAAAAAGTTCAATTTTGGTTTCATCTGACCAGAGCACCTTCTTCCACATGTTTGGTGTGTCTCCCAGGTGGCTTGTGGCAAACTTTAAACGACACTTTTTATGGATATCTTTAAGAAATGGCTTTCTTCTTGCCACTCTTCCATAAAGGCCAGATTTGTGCAATATACGACTGATTGTTGTCCTATGGACAGAGTCTACCACCTCAGCTGTAGATCTCTGCAGTTCATCCAGAGTGATCATGGGCCTCTTGGCTGCATCTCTGATCAGTCTTCTCCTTGTATGAGCTGAAAGTTTAGAGGGACGGCCAGGTCTTGGTAGATTTGCAGTGGTCTAATACTCCTTCCATTTCAATATTATCGCTTGCACAGTGCTCCTTGGGATGTTAAAAGCTTGGGAAATCTTTTTGTATCCAAATCCGGCTTTAAACTTCTTCACAACAGTATCTCGGACCTGCCTGGTGTGTTCCTTCTTCTTCATGATGCTCTCTGCGCTTTTAACGGACCTCTGAGACTATCACAGTGCAGGTGCATTTATACGGAGACTTGATTACACACAGGTGGATTGTATTTATCATCATTAGTCATTTAGGTCAACATTGGATCATTCAGAGATCCTCACTGAACTTCTGGAGAGAGTTTGCTGCACTGAAAGTAAAGGGGCTGAATAATTTTGCACACCCAATTTTTCAGTTTTTGATTTGTAATTTTTTTTTGAAATATCCAATAAATGTTGTTCCACTTCATGATTGTGTCCCACTTGTTGTTGATTCTTCACAAAAAAATACAGTTTTATATCTTTTTGTTTGAAACCTGAAATGTGGCAAAAGGTCGCAAAGTTCAAGGGGGCCGAATACTTTCGCAAGGCACTGTATATATTAATCCACAAGCCCAATGCATCTGCAGCATCTAACACCACATTCCTCATTAACCCCTAGCTCCTACCACTGTCTAGGCACATCTAACACCACATTCCTGATTAACCCCTAGCTCCTACCACCTGTCTAGGCACATCTAACACCACATTCATCATTAACCCCTAGCTCCTACCACCTGTCTAGGCACATCTCAGATCTCATCCTCATTAACCCCTAGCTCCTACCACCATCTAGGCACATATCAGATCTCATCCTCATTAACCACTAGCTGCTACCACTGTCTAGGCATGTTTCAGATCTCATCCTCAAAACCTCTAGCTCCTACCACCATCTAGGCACATTTCAGATCTCATCCTTATTAACCCCTAGCTCCTACCACCGTCTAGGCACATATCAGATCTCATCCTCATTAACCCCTAGCTGCTACCACTGTCTAGGCATGTTTCAGATCTCATCCTCAAAACCTCTAGCTCCTACCACCATCTAGGCACATTTCAGATTTCATCCTCATTAACCCCTAGCTCCTACTACCGTCTAGGCACATCTCAGATTGGTGGATTTGGGATTGATCATGATCGGTGATATTAAAGAAGCAGTTTGAGAGGAAGCAGCTGAAGCCATTCAGTGAGGCAGTGGCGTGCTTGAGAAAGTACTGTAGCTATAACAAATACACATACTAGACTATAGGTATACAGTACCAATATGCATACCGCACTATGGATACACAATACTAATACACATAGTATACTATGGATATACAGTACTAATATACAGTACATAGTAGACTATGGATATACAGTACTGATACACATAGTAGACTATGGATATACAGTACTGATACACATAGTAGACTATGGATATACAGTACTGATACACATAGTAGACTATGGATATACAGTACTGATACACATAGTAGACTATGGATATACAGTACTAATATACAGTACATAGTAGACTATGGATATACAGTACTAATATACATAGTATACTATGGATACACAGTACTAATACACATAGTATACTATGGATATACAGTACTAATATACAGTACATAGTAGACTATGGATATACAGTACTAATATACAGTACATAGTAGACTATTGATATACAGTACTAATATACAGTACATAGTAGACTATGGATATACAGTACTAATATACAGTACATAGTAGACTATTGATATACAGTACTAATATACAGTACATAGTAGACTATGCATATACAGTACGTAGACCAGGGGTGTCAAACTAATTTTGCCCTGTGGGCCATGTTCAGTACCCCCCCCCCCCCCCCAGTACTCAAACCACTCCCATGAATCAGCTCACAGGGGATCCAGTATGTTTGACACCCCTGATGTAGACGATAGAAGTATGCTTTCTTCATGGAGGGCAGTTATGAAGAGGAGGCACCTCCAGTAGCTCAACAGTTAACATTAGTGCCTCAGGGGTTTGAGGTGGAGATGGGGGGGGGGGGGACACTATCAGGAGGGACTATATACTATATTAGTAGGTCTCATCTATGTCTACCTGGGGGACAGGTGTGGTTGCACGAGGGAAGGATGAATGAATAAGCTACGCCACATACCTTCCTCCTCTACAACCTCAGGCTCAGGCTCAGGCTCGGGTTCTGCCTCCTCCTCTACCTCCTCTTCCTCTACCTCCTCCTCTGGGGCTGCCTCGGGGGCTACCTCTACTTCTACTACCTCTTCTTGGGACACGCAGCAGAGCACCCAGCATGCAGTGGGAAACCAGGGGGAGGAAGGGTTTCGGAGAGAGGTTAGATATTTGTTGATGAACGCGTATAAGGAGGAGGAGGAGAGAGAATCTGGTTAGGGTTGTAGGATGAAATGAGATTACTTCAGTTTTAAGAAGGAGGGATGAGAGAAGAGAGGAGAGGACAGTACTGTCCTGCTGGAGTGTGTGCAGTGAGCAGTGTTGCTGAGAAGAACAGAAAGAGAGGAATGAGAGAAGAGAGGAAAGAGGAATGAGAGAAGAGTGGAAAGAGGAATGGAAAAAGATGGGTAGATGGCGTTAATAAGATGAAGTGAAATGATACGTTATGAATGATTGATGGTTTTCTGCATACCGGAGATACCTGAGTTTGAAAACGTGTCACATGACCCAAAAAAAACATTTTTCATAATTTTTTACGTTTTCTCTAATCACTAAAAAGTCA
This sequence comes from Oncorhynchus kisutch, assembly GCF_002021735.2. Classification (NCBI taxonomy): domain Eukaryota; kingdom Metazoa; phylum Chordata; class Actinopteri; order Salmoniformes; family Salmonidae; genus Oncorhynchus; species Oncorhynchus kisutch. Next base: position 13,093,556 of record NW_022261980.1, read on the forward strand.
CAAAGTTAAAACAGTCACCCTTAAGAAGTGTTTGACAAGCCGTTTGATAAATCAAACGTGATTAAGCGCAGATAAAACAAACGTAATGATGATAAATGATAAGCAAGCAGGGATTTTGTGAGTTTTTTTAAAAATTATATATTTTTTTACAAACGCTTGATCAACAATGACAGACTTTATTATCTAGGGAATTCAGTTGATCACCAGACAAACAAAGCAATAAGTATTTCAATTCCACCTGATGAACTGGTACACAGGGAAGGCTGTACGGGTATCATTATGTGTGGCTGCATACTGTCATGTCATTGTGGTTGCTAAGTTACGAAAGAGAAGCAGAGCGCACCACTGAAGGTCTGAGTCCATGTTCAATCTTTGCTTCGTTGTGTGAAAACAGACACGAATCAAATCAAATGTTATTGGTCACATACACATGGTTAGTAGATGTTAATGGTCACATACACATGGTTAGCAGATGTTATTGGTCACATACACATGCTTAGCAGATGTTATTGGTCACATACACATGCTTAGCAGATGTTATTGGTCACATACACATGGTTAGCAGATGTTAATGCGAGTGTAGCGAAATGCTTGTGCTTCTAGTTCCGACAGTGCAGTAATATCTAACAAGTCATCTAACAATTCCCCAACAACTACCTAATACACACAAATCTAAAGGGGTGAATGACATATATACAGATATATATATATATGTATATGGAAGAGTGATGGCTGTGCGGCATAGGCAAGATGCAATAGATGGTATAAAATACAGTATATGCATATGAGATGAGTAATGTTGTGTGAATCTGACTTCATACAAAGCTTTCCAGTGCAGATGTTTCTGAGCTCCACATTACAGATATATGAAGGGAAGCCAAAGCGGATGTTAATTAGTCATAAAATATCCAGTCACACAAATAATCTGTTAAAAAGACTCGCAAAGCAGGCGTTGTCAAACACATTTCAGATTAAGGGTAAGAGTCGACAAATTAGTAAGAGTGGAAACGCCATGGAAACCGAATTGTCTGTTGTTGTTGTTGTTTTTTTTACCTTCCTCGTCTTCAGTTTCCGCAAAAGAAATATGGTGAAACAAAAAACACATGTCATTTATCAGATCATAAATTGGTCCAATCCTTGACCTGAGACGTGGCTCTATAGGAGACATTTATCAGATCATAAATTGGTCCAATCGTTGACCTGAGACGTGGCTCTATAGGAGACATTTCTTAGTCCATAAATTGGTCCAATCCTTGACCTGAGACATTGCTCTATAGGAGACATTTATCAGATCATAAATTGGTCCAATCCTTGACCTGAGACGTGGCTCTATAGGAGACATTTATCAGATCATAAATTGGTCCAATCCTTGACCTGAGACGTGGCTCTATAGGAGACATTTCTTAGTCCATAAATTGGTCCAATCCTTGACCTGAGACATTGCTCTATAGGAGACATTTATCAGATCATAAATCGGTCCAATCCTTGACCTGAGACATGGCTCTATAGGAGACATTTCTTAGTTCATAAATTGGTCCAATCCTTGCCCTGAGACATTGCTCTATAGGAGACATTTCTTAGTTCATAAATTGGTCCAATCCTTGCCCTGAGACATTGCTCTATAGGAGACATTTCTTAGTTCATAAATTGGTCCAATCCTTGCCCTGAGACATTGCTCTATAGGAGACATTTCTTAGTTCATAAATTGGTCCAATCCTTGACTTGAGACATGGCTCTATAGGAGTCTATAGCCTTGTCCCAGGTCAAGTCAGAATCATGCTGATAATACATACTATATAATATCCTCCATGACTGCATAAATTACACTCTATTTGTGAGTTTGACAAAAAACATTTATTCAAACCCATGCGTATATAATTTGCATTCTCTGAATAATAACACATCATCACTTGAAGGCTCATCTAGGGTTGTATCCAGTCTAGGAGGACAGGACAGTATCCCATCATCTAGGGCTGTATCCAGTCTAGGAGGACAGGACAGTATCCCATCATCTAGGGTTGTGTCCAGTCTAGGAGGACACAACAGTATACCAACATCTAGGGCTGTGTCCAGTCTAGGAGGACAGTATACCATCATCTAGGGCTGTATCCAGTCTAGGAGGACTGTATTCCATCATCTAGGGCTGTCCAGTCTAGGAGGACAGTATACCATCTACTAGGCCTGGGTCCAGTCTAGGAGGACAGTATACCATCATCTAGGGCTGTGTCCTGTCTAGGAGGACAGTATACCATCATCTAGGGCTGTGTCCAGTCTAGGAGGACAGGATAGTATACCATCATCTAGGGCTGTATCCAGTCTAGGAGGACAGTATACCATCATCTAGGGTTGTATCCAGTCTAGGAGGACAGTATACCATCTACTAGGGCTGTGTCCAGTCTAGGAGGACAGGACAGTATACCATCATCTAGGGCTGTGTCCTGTCTAGGAGGACAGTATACCATCATCTAGGGCTGTGTCCTGTCTAGGAGGACAGGACAGTATACCATCATCTAGGGCTGTATCCAGTCTAGGAGGACAGTATCCCATCATCTAGGGCTGTGTCCTGTCTAGGAGGACAGGACAGTATACCATCATCTAGGGCTGTGTCCAGTCTAGGAGGACAGGACAGTATACCATCATCTAGGGCTGGGTCCAGTCTAGGAGGACAGTATACCATCTACTAGGGCTGTGTCCTGTCTAGGAGGACAGTATACCATCATCTAGGGCTGTGTCCTGTCTAGGAGGACAGTATACCATCATCTAGGCCTGTGTCCAGTCTAGGAGGACAGTATACCATCTACTAGGCCTGGGTCCAGTCTAGGAGGACAGGATACCATCTACTAGGGCTGTATCCAGTCTAGGAGGACAGGACAGTATACCATCATCTAGGGCTGGGTCCAGTCTAGGAGGACAGTATACCATCTACTAGGGCTGTATCCAGTCTAGGAGGACAGGACAGTATACCATCATCTAGGGCTGGGTCCAGTCTAGGAGGACAGTATACCATCATCTAGGGCTGTGTCCAGTCTAGGAGGACAGTATACCAACATCTAGGGCTGTGTCCTGTCTAGGAGGACAGTATACCATCATCTAGGGCTGTGTCCTGTCTAGGAGGACAGTATACCGTCATCTAGGGCTGTATCCTGTCTAGGAGGACAGTATACCATCATCTAGGGCTGGGTCCAGTCTAGGAGGACGGAACACAGCACATGATTTTGACATACTTTCAGGATTAATGACAAAATGGCAAAAGATAATTGTCAGAAATAAATGCTGAGCTCAATGGGCCTTCAAAGGTAAAAGACAATTTGCCAGAATGAATGGGCCTGTATTGCGGACCCCATTGCCTGACAATATGTACCTAAAACTCAAATCTAATGATATCATCTTTGATATTAACATTATCTTTCACTGAGTGAAGCCAAACCTGTGCAGAAATAGACAGACTTCAACCCTTTTAGAAGGTTAGAAGAAACATTGAATTATTATCACAACTGCTGATACACAGTGTAAAAGAGTTCAGGCTTAATTAACGACGGTATTTATTGATTATAAAGTAAACACAGAGTTGAGGACAGACGGGTGGAGAATGGACACCATCTGTCTGTTCTTCGGGAACCCAGTTGGGGGAGACACAGCTCTAAGAATAGAGGATGCTGTTGTACAGAAGGCCTCAACTCCACCTTGTTTCATTACATGTGAAGATACGTATCACTGATCATTAAAGTAAAGAGTAGAGTCTTTCATTTATGAACATTTGAACATCTTGGACATGTTCTGTTATAATCTCCACCCGGCACAGCCAGAAGAGGACTGGCCACCCCACATAGCCTGGTTCCTCTCTAGGTTTCTTCCTAGGTTTTGGCCTTTCTAGGGAGTTTTTCCTAGCCACCGTGCTTCTACACCTGCATTGCTTGCTGTTTGGGGTTTTAGGCTGGGTTTCTGTACAGCACTTTGAGATATCAGCTGATGTACGAAGGGCTATATAAATACATTTGATTTGATTTGATTTCAAAGTAATATTGTTAATTTTTCACTTACCCTCGATCTGATCACTGAAAAATAACAACAGTATACAGTTAACATCAATAGGCTCATTTAACGTAGTGTTATAAGTCCAACTGCTCTCTTCAGTAATAGAAATCGCCATTCCTACCTGCATTAATTAACTAAAACTTTAATGTCACCACCAATAAACCTCATGCGTATCCTGTTTCACTCCAACTGCAGTGATTTACTAACAAGATACTCAGTGGTCAGGTTGTAAATGTCTCAGTCCCACTGATAGCACCAAAACGTAATACATTTAGTTAGTTGTAAACTATTTGGTAGCTAATGAACCTAACAAGGAAATTAAATCCTCAATCATAAAATAAATGAAACTAAATTAAAATGAAAGGAATAAAATGAATGATAAAATGGGAATACTTACACTTCCTCAGTGTCAGACATGGTGACAGTGGATTTACACCTGGAAGAAAAGGAGGTTTCTTTATTTAAATGTGTTGTTTTATTGTAGGATGTTTCCCCCCCCTTTCATCTGAAGGAGGATACCTGGGTAATACAAGGGAAGGGGGATACCTGGGTAATACAAGGGAAGGGGGATACCTGGGTAATACAAGGGAAGGGGGGGATACCTGGGTAATACAAGGGAAGGAGAATACCTGGGTAATACAAGGGAAGGAGAATACCTGGGTAATACAAGGGAAGGAGAATACCTGGGTAATACAAGGGAAGGGGGGATACCTGGGTAATACAAGGGAAGGGGGATACCTGGGTAATACAAGGGAAGGAGAATACCTGGGTAATACAAGGGAAGGAGAATACCTGGGTAATACAAGGGAAGGGGGGATACCTGGGTAATACAAGGGAAGGGGGATACCTGGGTAATACAAGGGAAGGGGGATACCTGGGTAATACAAGGGAAGGAGAATACCTGGGTAATACAAGGGAAAGGGGGATACCTGGGTAATACAAGGGAAAGGGGGATACCTGGGTAATAGAAGGGAAGGGGGATACCTGGGTAATACAAGGGAAGGGGGATACCTGGGTAATACAAGGGAAAGGGGATACCTGGGTAATACAAGGGAAGGGGGATACCTGGGTAATACAAGGGAAGGGGGATACCTGGGTAATACAAGGGAAGGGGGATACCTGGGTAATACAAGGGAAGGGGGATACCTGGGTAATACAAGGGAAGGGGGATACCTGGGTAATACAAGGGAAGGGGGATACCTGGGTAATACAAGGGAAGGGGGATACCTGGGTAATACAAGGGAAGGGGGATACCTGGGTAATACAAGGGAAGGGGGATACCTGGGTAATACAGGGGAAGGGGGATACCTGGGTAATACAAGGGAAAGGGGATACCTGGGTAATACAAGGGAAAGGGGATACCTGGGTAATACAAGGGAAGGGGGATACCTGGGTAATACAAGGGAAGGGGGATACCTGGGTAATAAAAGGGAAGGGGGATACCTGGGTAATAAAAGGGAAGGGGGATACCTGGGTAATACAAGGGAAAGGGGGATACCTGGGTAATACAAGGGAAGGGGGATACCTGGGTAATACAAGGGAAGGGGGATACCTGGGTAATATAAGGGAAGGGGGATACCTGGGTAATACAAGGGAAGGGGGATACCTGGGTAATACAAGGGAAGGGGGATACCTGAGTAATACAAGGGAAGGGGGATACCTGAGTAATAAAAGGGAAGGGGGATACCTGGGTAATACAAGGGAAGGGGGATACCTGGGTAATATAAGGGAAGGGGGATACCTGGGTAATACAAGGGAAAGGGGGATACCTGGGTAATACAAGGGAAGGGGGATACCTGGGTAATACAAGGGAAGGGGGATACCTGGGTAATACAAGGGAAGGGGGATACCTGGGTAATACAAGGGAAAGGGGGATACCTGGGTAATATAAGGGAAAGGGGGATACCTGGGTAATACAAGGGAAAGGGGGATACCTGGGTAATACAAGGGAAAGGGGGATACCTGGGTAATACAAGGGAAAGGGGGATACCTGGGTAATACAAGGGAAGGGGGATACCTGGGTAATACAAGGGAAAGGGGGATACCTGGGTAATACAAGGGAAAGGGGGATACCTGGGTAATACAAGGGAAAGGGGGATACCTGGGTAATACAAGGGAAAGGGGGATACCTGGGTAATACAAGGGAAAGGGGGATACCTGGGTAATACAAGGGAAAGGGGGATACCTAGTCAGTTGGAAAGGGGGATACCTGGGTAATATAAGGGAAAGGGGGATACCTGGGTAATACAAGGGAAAGGGGGATACCTAGTCAGTTGGAAAGGGGGATACCTGGGTAATATAAGGGAAAGGGGGATACCTGGGTAATACAAGGGAAAGGGGGATACCTGGGTAATACAAGGGAAAGGGGGATACCTGGGTAATACAAGGGAAAGGGGGATACCTAGTCAGTTGGAAAGGGGGATACCTGGGTAATACAAGGGAAAGGGGGATACCTGGGTAATATAAGGGAAAGGGGGATACCTAGTCAGTTGGAAAGGGGGATACCTGGGTAATACAAGGGAAAGGGGGATACCTGGGTAATACAAGGGAAAGGGGGATACCTAGTCAGTTGGAAAGGGGGATACCTGGGTAATACAAGGGAAAGGGGGATACCTGGATAATACAAGGGAAAGGGGGATACCTGGGTAATACAAGGGAAAGGGGGATACCTGGGTAATATAAGGGAAAGGGGGATACCTGGGTAATATAAGGGAAAGGGGGATACCTAGTCAGTTGGAAAGGGGGGGATACCTAGTCAGTTGGAAAGGGGGATACCTAGTCAGTTGGAAAGGGGGATACCTAGTCAGTTGGAAAGGGGGGTACCTAGTCAGTTGGAAAGGGGGATACCTAGTCAGTTGGAAAGGGGGATACCTAGTCAGTTGGAAAGGGGGGGATACCTAGTCAGTTGGAAAGGGGGATACCTAGTCAGTTGGAAAGGGGGGGATACCTAGTCAGTTGGAAAGGGGGGGATACCTAGTCAGTTGGAAAGGGGGATACCTAGTCAGTTGGAAAGGGGGGGATACCTAGTCAGTTGGAAAGGGGGATACCTAGTCAGTTGGAAAGGGGGGGATACCTAGTCAGTTGGAAAGGGGGGGATACCTAGTCAGTTGGAAAGGGGGATACCTAGTCAGTTGGAAAGGGGGGGATACCTGGGTAATACAAGGAAAGGGGGGGATACCTGGGTAATACAAGGGAAAGGGGGATACCTGGGTAATACAAGGGAAAGGGGGATACCTGGGTAATACAAGGGAAAGGGGGATACCTAGTCAGTTGGAAAGGGGGATACCTAGTCAGTTGGAAAGGGGGGATACCTAGTCAGTTGGAAAGGGGGATACCTAGTCAGTTGGAAAGGGGGATACCTAGTCAGTTGGAAAGGGGGATACCTGGTCAGTTGGAAAGGGGGATACCTAGTCAGTTGTCCAACTGAATGTATTCAACTGAAATGTGTCTTCCACATTTAACCCAACCCCTCTGAATCAGAGAGGTGCAGGGAGGGGGGGCTGCCTTAACCGACACACTGCTGAGGTAAATTATATCCTCTTCATTCACATCCTTCCAACATCTTTTGACATCATTTGTAGGTTAAAACTTTCCTAAGGTGCACTGAAAGGACATCTTAGTGTCATGTAGTACACACAACTAGCTAACACTTCTCCTCATCCTCATTCATGTCTTTGAAGCCCTCGGCTGTACAGGACGTGGAAGAACTCTCATTTCTAATCCTTCGGATATATATAAAGTGTCCTAAGAGGGTTCTTTCACACCTAGTGGTCCAAGACAGCTGCAGATGTCCTTCAGGCTTAGTCCTTTAGGATCTTATTACCCAGACTCAGCTGAGACCTTCTCTGTCCACATAGCTCCCAAATCCACCCTCTCCTCTTCTCCATATCTGGGCATCGTAGTCATTCATCACAACAAAGAAGGAATAAGTGATGATGGTAAGGAGAAGTCTGAGGATCCTTCCTGATTGCTTGGGTTTGACAAGACCATTCGGTTGACCCTTTGTGGTTCGTTTGGTTGTGATATTAAAGACTGGTTGACGATGACGACGAGCCTCCACCAGACTAACACTTAAACTATATAAAAACATTTGGTTGAAAATCTAATGTGTGTGTGTGTGTGTGTGTGTGTGTGTGTGTGTGTGTGTGTGTGTGTGTGTGTGTATATGTGTGTGTGTGTGTGTGTGTGTGTGTGTGTGTGTGTGTGAGTGTGTGTGTGTGTGTGTGTGTGTGTGTGTGTGTGTGTGTGTGTGTGTGTGTGTGTGTGTGTATATGTGTGTGTGTGTGTGTGCCCATTTGAAGATTTCCTTGGGTTTGCGCCCCATGGACCTCCCGGTCAAGGCCGGCTGTGACAGAGCCTGGGCTCGAACCCAGAGTCTCTGGCGGCACAGCCTTAGACCACTACGCCACCCGGGAGGCCCCAAGGGATGTAACCTTTGATCCATAACCCTCAGTCTAGAACACTCAGAGCAGCTGTTTGAACCTGATAGAAAACACTGTACTGCTCTGTAGCAATGGTGACCTGTCTAAACGGACTATCGCCCCGTAGCACTCACATCTGGAATCATGAAATGCTTTGAAAAAGGCTTTTTGCTTGGCTCACGTCAACATCATCATCATCCCAGACACCCTTGGACCCACTCCAATTCGCATACCGCCCCCCCCAAACAGATCCACAGACGACTCGATCTCTATTGCCCTCCACACTGCCTTCTTCCATCTGAACAAGAGGAACACATATGTGATAACGCTGTTCATTGACTGCAGATCAACGTTCAACACTGTAGTGTCCTCCAAGCTCATCACACTAAGCTAAGGACCCACTTCTTGACACCCCCCCCCCCCCCCGCCCCCCCCCCCACCCTCAACTTGGGAACCCATCAGGGATGCGTGCTTAGTCCCCTCCTGTACTCCCTGTTCACCCACAACTGCGTGGCTGCACACGACTCCAACACCATCGTTAAGTTTGATGACGACACAACGGTGGTAGGCCTGATCACCGACGACGATGAGACAACCTTTAGGGAGGAGGTGAGTGACCTGGTAGTGTTTCAGGACAACAGCCTCTCCCTCTACGTCAGCAAGGCAAAGGAGCTGATCGTGGACTATGGGAAACTTAGGGCCGAGCCACGCCCTCATACACATCGACGGGAATGTAGTGGAACGGGTTGAAAGCTACAAGTTCCTCTGTGTCCACGTCACTAAGCATCATGGACCCCACAGACCAACACAGTCGTTAAGAGGACACGACAACGCCTCTTCCCCCTCAGGAGGCTGAAATTATCTATTTTCTCTTTCGGTCAATTTAAACCATTTAAAGTTGTCTAATGAAAATTGTTGTCTTAAAAATGATATGCTACCAAACTCCAAACAGAAGAAACTGAACTATTTCAGTGTTTCAGACTGTTTACAGTGGTGCACGTAAACTTAGAGAGTAAACTTAGAGATGTTTCAAATGTTTTGCAATTGTGAGACGTGTCCCACAGTCCAACATCCGGGCTCAGATGCCCCCAGCAGTCTGGCTGGAGCAGCTTAGATTACAACCAGCAGTTAGTACCGGTTCCATACGTTAGTAGTCTATAGATTCTCCTATGGTAAATCTACTGTGACAGTAGGAGAGACCACTTCCTATTCCTAGACTCCAGGTCTATACGTTAGTAGGCTATAGATTCTCCTATGGTAAATCTACTGTGACAGTAGGAGAGACCACTTCCTCTTCCTAGACTCCAGTTCTATACATTAGTAGGCTATAGATTCTCCTATGGTAAATCTACTGTGACAGTAGGAGAGACCACTTCCTCTTCCTAGACTCCAGTTCTATACATTAGTAGGCTATAGATTCTCCTATGGTAAATCTACTGTGACAGTAGGAGAGACCGCTTCTTCTTCCTAGACTCCAGTTCTATATGTTAGTAGGCTATAGATTCTCCTATGGTAAATCTACTGTGACAGTAGGAGAGACCGCTTCTTCTTCCTGGACTCGTAAATCACTGTGTCTTTATCCATCTCTGTCTGTCTCAGTGGCACGTACCTGCCCAGGAATATTAACAAACCCTCTATAATAAACACAGGAAACAATCACTCTTAAACGGTTAAATGTTGTGTTTCTCCAACCCTTTGTCTTTCTATCTATCTTTCTTTCTTACCTCAGAAAAGTTGAAAGAAGTGAGACTCCTTGGCGACGGATGGGGAGACTGGCTGTAACTCTTCTCATCAAATAAGTCCTTGTGTTATAGTGATATTTGATCTTGTCAAGCTGCTCATTGGCTGGGGTCTGACAGTGTGAGGTAGGGGAGTCGAGGGGGGCCTGCGGCATCTTAACACCCTCAATAAGGAGATGGACGAAGGTGGGGAGTTGGGGGGGGGGGGTAAGGAGGGATAAGAGAAGGAGTGGGGTTCTGGTTGTGGAAAAGAAGCAGCTGAGATGCTATATGTATATCTATATTTGTCGTGAGCAGCAGCAGAACTGATAGAGTGAGTAATGGGGATCCCAGTGGGCAGAACCTGCTGGAGTCTGGAGGGTTATACATCAGTGGCTTGGAACGCGGACAATGTCCCCCTGTGTGTTCTACCAGCAAGAATACACACTGTCAGTCAGTCATTCTGTCAGTTAGTCAGTCATTCTGTCAGTCTGTCTGTCAGTCTGTCTGTCAGTCAGTCTGCCAGTCAGTCAGTCTGCCAGTCAGTCTCAGTCAGTCAGTCTGCCAGTCAGTCAGTCAGTCAGTCTGCCAGTCAGTCAGTGTGTCAGCCAATCAGTCAGTCAGTCAGTCTGTCAGTCAGTCAGTCAGTCAGTCTGCCAGTCAGTCAGTCAGTCTGCCAGTCAGTCAGTCAGTCAGTCTGCCAGTCAGTCAGTCAGTCAGTCAGTCAGCCAATCAGTCAGTCAGCCAATCAGTCAGTCAGTCTGTCAGTCAGTCAGTCTGCCAGTCAGTCAGTCTGCCAGTCAGTCAGTCTGCCAGTCAGTCAGTCTGCCAGTCAGTCAGCCAATCAGTCAGTCAGTCAGTCTGTCAGTCAGTCAGTCAGTCAGTCTGCCAGTCAGTCTCAGTCAGTCAGTCTGCCAGTCAGTCAGTCAGTCTGCCAGTCAGTCAGTGTGTCAGCCAATCAGTCAGTCAGTCAGTCTGTCAGTCAGTCAGTCAGTCAGTCAGTCTGCCAGTCAGTCAGTCTGCCAGTCAGTCAGTCAGTCTGCCAGTCAGTCAGTCAGTCAGCCAATCAGTCAGTCAGCCAATCAGTCAGTCAGTCTGTCAGTCAGTCAGTCAGTCTGCCAGTCAGTCTGCCAGTCAGTCAGTCTGCCAGTCAGTCAGTCTGCCAGTCAGTCAGCCAATCAGTCAGTCAGTCTGTCAGTCAGCCAGTCAGTCTGCCAGTCAGTCAGTCAGTCAGTCAGTCAGTCATTACTGAGTCCAGTCATGGGATGGCAGAGGAGAGGACGGTGTACTTTACAGACTACAAACCAGTCAGTTATTATGTTACATCTTCTAGTATTTTGATCAAGGTATTAGATATACTGTACCTGTAGTATTCTGTGTACTTCATGTCTTCCAGACGTTATAATATCAGGTATTGGATATACTGTATCTGTAGTATTCTGTGTACTTCATGTCTTCCAGACGTTATAATATCAGGTATTAGATATACTGTACCTGTAGTATTCTGTGTACTTCATGTCTTCCAGACGCTATAATATCAGGTATTGGATATACTGTACCTGTAGTGTTCTGTGTACTTCATGTCTTCCAGACGCTATAATATCAGGTATTGGATGTTTTGGGAGGCATTGTGATGAAATTATGTGTGCTTTGACAACTTTATTCATTTCTGTGTAACTTATCTTCTGACATATTTTATATATTTATACTGTGTCTACATGCATGGTTAAAAAAATTGTGTATATATTTTCTTATTAATTTGTACCTGTATGTTGGTAACCCCGATTTGCATATGTATACATATTCATGTTACATAATTTACATATTCATGTTCATGTGATGTGTTTTTTCATATTCATTTGTATTTGTTTACCTGTTTACATGACAGGGCACCTGCATAGTACTCAACTATGCTGCTGCACCCTTTCACTAAGTTGATCACGGCCTCAGAGAGAAGAGGACACACCCACTGACATGCCGGCCTATCATATGGAACTCCCTCCTTCCTCTCTACACAACACCACACCCACCGACATGCCGGCCTATTATATGAAACTCCCTCCTTCCTCTCTACACAACACCACACCCACCGACATGCCGGCCTATCCTATGTCTGCCTCTAGGGGTTGTTGTGTAGGAGCAGCAGAACAGGAGCAGGAACAGGAGCAGCAGAGCAGGAGCAGGGGAAGGAACAGGAACAGGAACAGGAACAGGAACAGGAACAGGAGCAAGAACAGGAGCAGGAGAAGGAACAGGAACAGGAACAGGAACAGGAGCAGGAGCAGGAACAGGAACAGGAACAGGAACAGGAGCAGGAACAGGAACAGGAGCAGGAGCAGGAACAGGAACAGGAACAGGAACAGGAGCAGGAGCAGGAACAGGAGCAGGAACAGGAACAGGAGAAAGAACAGGAGCAGGAGCAGGAGCAGGAGCAGGAGCAGGAGCAGGAGCAGGAGCAGGAGCAGGAGCAGGAGCAGGAGCAGGAGCAGGAACAGGAACAGGAACAGGAGCAGGAGCAGGAGCAGGAGAGGGAGCGGGAACGGGAACGGGAGCGGGAGCGGGAGCGGGAACGGGAACGGGAACGGGAGCGGGAGCAGGAACAGGAACAGGAACAGGAGCAGGAGCAGGAGCAGGAGCAGGAGCAGGAGCAGGAGCAGGAGCAGGAGCAGGAGCAGGAGCAGGAACAGGAACAGGAACAGGGACAGGAACAGGAGCAGCAGAACAGGAGCAGGAGAAGGAACAGGAGCAGCAGAGCAGGAGCAGGAGAAGGAGCAGGAACAGGAGCAGGAGCAGGAACAGGAACAGGAACAGTAGCAGGATCAGGAGCAGGAGCAGGAGCAGGAGCAGGAGCAGGAACAGGAACAGGAACAGGAATATGAGCAGGAACAGGAACAGGAATATGAGCAGGAACAGGAACAGGAGCAGGAGCAGGAGCAGGAACAGTCCAGATCAGGTCATACTCAGAGTAGATCAGCAGGTTCTTTCTGCAGGGCGTGGCCTGGTAATATATCTCAGGTGGTTGTGGAAACCCCCTGCCTCCCTGGGTACAGACAGCTCTGTGGTTGTGGAAACCCCCTGCCTCCCTGGGTACAGACAGCTCTGTGGTTGTGGAAACTCCCTGCCTCCCTGGGTACAGACAGCTCTGTGGTTGTGGAAACTCCCTGCCTCCCTGGGTACAGACAGCTCTGTGGTTGTGGAAACTCCCTGCCTCCCTGGGTACAGGTAGCTCTGTGGTTGTGGAAACCCCCTGCCTCCCTGAGTACAGACAGCTCTGTGGTTGTGGAAACACCCTGTCTTCCTCGGTACAGGTAGCTCTGTAGCTGTCATGGTCCTGCCTCGGTACAGGTAGCTCTGTAGCTGTCATGGTCCTGCCTTGGTACAGGTAGCTCTGAAGCTGTCATGGTCCTGCCTCGGTACAGGTAGCTCTGTAGCTGTCATGGTCCTGCCTCGGTACAGGTAGCTCTGTAGCTGTCATGGTCCTGCCTCGGTACAGGTAGCTCTGCAGCTGTCATGGTCCTGCCTCGGTACAGGTAGCTCTGTAGCTGTCATGGTCCTGCCTCGGTACAGGTAGCTATGTAGCTGTCATGGTCCTGCCTCGGTACAGGTAGCTCTGTAGCTGTCATGGTCCTGCCTCGGTACAGGTAGCTCTGTAGCTGTCATGGTCCTTCCTCGGTAAAGGTAGCTCTGTAGCTGTCATGGTCCTGCCTCGGTACAGGTAGCTCTGTAGCTGTCATGGTCCTGCCTCGGTACAGATAGATCTGTAGCTGTCATGGTCCTGCCACGGTGCTGCGCTGGCTGCAGTTCTGCTGTCACAGTGGAACAGGTACTGGGTGCATCAGGGTTTTATTTTTGGAGTGGTTGCCGACGGGAGATCGTTGCCCCGCTATGGTAGACAGGTTTCAGCTCACTCAGTCCAAGATGACCCTGCCTCTGTGAGGTTACACTCCAGTCTGGGATTATAGCAGCCAAGGCCAGCCAGAGAGTTTGCCCCTAACTAGGAATCCCTAAGGTAAACACAATATAATTCAGTGTCTGTCCGTGTGATTGGCTAGATCATGTTACTGTCCTGTTATGTGTTGATTTGCATGGACGAGGAGTAGGCCAACTACATCTGTTGGGGATTTGCTCCCCGGGAAATGCATTTGAACCTCTCAAAAAGCCATGAATATGATCAGTTAAACAAAAAAAAGTTTGTATTTGTAGACCTACACTTACACATGTTGCACGTTTTGCATCAGTAATGAACAGATGAATGGTATCTGCGTAGCAACACAATCTCTGTTATATCACTGGACTTGAAAATGTACTTCTGAAGAAATAAAGACAGATTCTAATGAGCGTTGTGATATTTGGATATGTTTTCTGTGTACAGTGTCAGTATTTGCCTGTAAAAGGGAATTATTCTTCGTTTGACAGTGTAACAAGCCAAAAATAGTAAACTGCTACATTAATAAACTGGCGGCAAATTTGACTAAACTTAATTGTGTCAACAAAAAAAACAGTGTGATTGTGGACATAGACATACCGACGTAACACAACTTTGTTTTCCGATCGTCATTTGGCATCGTTTATCGTCTGTTTTTACTTGTGGTTGATTCATTTTCACTGTTCTAAAGTAAAGGAGTTTAACTTGAGGTCAGAGGACAGTGCGAAGTTAATCTTACACTTTCCTCTCTGGAGCCTGTGATTCGGAGGCCTCCCAGTCGAACCCCCCAGGCTTTAAAAAGGGTGACCTCTTCTCATGTATCGAGCACTGGGTTTAAGGTCTGGGGCTGTAGGAGCTGTAGGGGCTGTAGGAGCTGTAGGGGCTGTAGGGGCTGTAGGGGATGTAGGGGATGTAGGAGCTGTAGGGGCTGTAGGGGATGTAGGGGGTGTAGGAGCTGTAGGGGGTGTAGGGGATGTCGGAGCTGTAGGAGCTGTAGGGGGTGTAGGGGCTGTAGGGGCTGTAGGAGCTGTAGGAGCTGTAGGAGCTGTAGGGGCTGTAGGGGGTGTAGGAGCTGTAGGAGCTTTAGGAGCTGTAGGAGCTGTAGGGGCTGTAGGGGATGTAGGGGGTGTAGGGGGTGTAGGCGCTGTAGGGGCTGTAGGAGCTGTAGGGGCTGTAGGGGCTGTAGGGGGTGTAGGAGCTGTAGGAGCTGTAGGAGCTGTAGGGGCTGTAGGGGATGTAGGGGGTGTAGGGGGTGTAGGAGCTGTAGGGGCTGTAGGAGCTGTAGGGGCTGTAGGAGCTGTAGGGGCTGTAGGAGCTGTAGGGGCTGTAGGAGCTGTAGGGGCTGTAGGGGCTGTAGGGGCTGTAGGAGCTGTAGGGGCTGTAGGGGATGTAGGGGGTGTAGGAGCTGTAGGGGGTGTAGGGGATGTCGGAGCTGTAGGAGCTGTAGGGGGTGTAGGGGCTGTAGGGGATGTAGGGGGTGTAGGGGCTGTAGGGGGTGTAGGGGATGTAGGAGCTGTAGGAGCTGTAGGAGCTGTAGGGGCTGTAGGGGATGTAGGGGGTGTAGGGGGTGTAGGGGATGTAGGAGCTGTAGGAGCTGTAGGGGGTGTAGGGGCTGTAGGGGCTGTAGGAGCTGTAGGGGGTGTAGGGGGTGTAGGGGCTGTAGGGGCTGTAGAGGGTGTAGGGGGTGTAGGGGCTGTAGGAGCTGTAGGGTGGTGTAGGGGGTGTAGGAGCTGTAGGGGCTGTAGGAGCTGTAGGGGCTGTAGGGGATGTAGGGGGTGTAGGAGCTGTAGGAGCTGTAGGGGGTGTAGGAGCTGTAGGAGCTGTAGGAGCTGTAGGGGGTGTAGGAGCTGTAGGGGTGTAGGAGCTGTAGGGGCTGTAGGAGCTGTAGGAGCTGTAGGGGGTGTAGGAGCTGTAGGGGCTGTAGGGGCTGTAGGAGCTGTAGAGGGGCTGTAGGAGCTGTAGGGGCTGTAGGAGCTGTAGGGGGTGTAGGAGCTGTAGGGGGTGTAGGGGCTGTAGGGGGTGTAGGGGATGTAGGAGCTGTAGGAGCTGTAGGAGCTGTAGGGGCTGTAGGGGATGTAGGGGGTGTAGGGGGTGTAGGGGATGTAGGAGCTGTAGGAGCTGTAGGGGGTGTAGGGGCTGTAGGGGCTGTAGGAGCTGTAGGGGCTGTATGAGCTGTAGTGGGTGTAGGGGGTGTAGGGGGTGTAGGGGCTGTAGGGGCTGTAGAGGGTGTAGGGGGTGTAGGGGCTGTAGGAGCTGTAGGGGGTGTAGGGGTGTAGGAGCTGTAGGGGCTGTAGGAGCTGTGGGGGCTGTAGGGGATGTAGGGGGTGTAGGAGCTGTAGGAGCTGTAGGGGGTGTAGGAGCTGTAGGAGCTGTAGGGGGTGTAGGAGCTGTAGGGGTGTAGGAGCTGTAGGGGCTGTAGGAGCTGTAGGAGCTGTAGGGGGTGTAGGAGCTGTAGGGGCTGTAGGAGCTGTAGGGGCTGTAGAGGGGCTGTAGGAGCTGTAGGGGCTGTAGGAGCTGTAGGGGGTGTAGGAGCTGTAGGAGCTGTAGGGGGTGTAGGAGCTGTAGGAGCTGTAGGGGCTGTAGGAGCTGTAGGGGCTGTAGGGGATGTAGGGGGTGTAGGGGCTGTAGGGGCTGTAGGGGCTGTAGGAGCTGTAGGGGCTGTAGGGGCTGTAGGAGCTGTAGGGGCTGTAGGAGCTGTAGGGGCTGTAGGGGGTGTAGGGGCTGTAGGGGATGTAGGGGCTGTAGGGGGTGTAGGGGGTGTAGGGGATGTAGGGGCTGTAGGGGCTGTAGGAGCTGTAGGAGCTGTAGGAGCTGTAGGGGCTGTAGGAGCTGTAGGGGCTGTAGGGGATGTAGGGGGTGTAGGGGCTGTAGGGGCTGTAGGGGCTGTAGGAGCTGTAGGGGCTGTAGGGGCTGTAGGAGCTGTAGGGGCTGTAGGAGCTGTAGGGGCTGTAGGGGGTGTAGGGGCTGTAGGGGATGTAGGGGCTGTAGGGGCTGTAGGAGCTGTAGGGGCTGTAGGAGCTGTAGGGGGTGTAGGGGGTGTAGGGGCTGTAGGGGCTGTAGAGGGTGTAGGGGGTGTAGGGGCTGTAGGAGCTGTAGGGTGGTGTAGGGGGTGTAGGAGCTGTAGGGGCTGTAGGAGCTGTAGGGGCTGTAGGGGATGTAGGGGGTGTAGGAGCTGTAGGAGCTGTAGGGGGTGTAGGAGCTGTAGGAGCTGTAGGAGCTGTAGGGGGTGTAGGAGCTGTAGGGGTGTAGGAGCTGTAGGGGCTGTAGGAGCTGTAGGAGCTGTAGGGGGTGTAGGAGCTGTAGGGGCTGTAGGGGCTGTAGGAGCTGTAGAGGGGCTGTAGGAGCTGTAGGGGCTGTAGGAGCTGTAGGGGGTGTAGGAGCTGTAGGGGGTGTAGGGGCTGTAGGGGGTGTAGGGGATGTAGGAGCTGTAGGAGCTGTAGGAGCTGTAGGGGCTGTAGGGGATGTAGGGGGTGTAGGGGGTGTAGGGGATGTAGGAGCTGTAGGAGCTGTAGGGGGTGTAGGGGATGTAGGGGCTGTAGGGGCTGTAGGAGCTGTAGGGGCTGTAGGAGCTGTAGGGGGTGTAGGGGGTGTAGGGGCTGTAGGGGCTGTAGAGGGTGTAGGGGGTGTAGGGGCTGTAGGAGCTGTAGGGTGGTGTAGGGGGTGTAGGAGCTGTAGGGGCTGTAGGAGCTGTAGGGGCTGTAGGGGATGTAGGGGGTGTAGGAGCTGTAGGAGCTGTAGGGGGTGTAGGAGCTGTAGGAGCTGTAGGAGCTGTAGGGGGTGTAGGAGCTGTAGGGGTGTAGGAGCTGTAGGGGCTGTAGGAGCTGTAGGAGCTGTAGGGGGTGTAGGAGCTGTAGGGGCTGTAGGGGCTGTAGGAGCTGTAGAGGGGCTGTAGGAGCTGTAGGGGCTGTAGGAGCTGTAGGGGGTGTAGGGGCTGTAGGGGGTGTAGGGGATGTAGGAGCTGTAGGAGCTGTAGGAGCTGTAGGGGCTGTAGGGGATGTAGGGGGTGTAGGGGCTGTAGGGGGTGTAGGGGATGTAGGAGCTGTAGGGGCTGTAGGAGCTGTAGGGGCTGTAGGGGATGTAGGAGCTGTAGGGGGTGTAGGAGCTGTAGGAGCTGTAGGGGCTGTAGGAGCTGTAGGGGCTGTAGGGGATGTAGGGGGTGTAGGGGCTGTAGGGGCTGTAGGGGCTGTAGGAGCTGTAGGGGCTGTAGGGGCTGTAGGAGCTGTAGGGGCTGTAGGAGCTGTAGGGGCTGTAGGGGGTGTAGGGGCTGTAGGGGATGTAGGGTCTGTAGGGGGTGTAGGGGCTGTAGGGGATGTAGGGGCTGTAGGGGCTGTAGGAGCTGTAGGGGCTGTAGGGGCTGTAAGAGGTGTAGGGGCTGTAGGGGATGTAGGGGGTGTAGGGGCTGTAGGAGCTGTAGGGGCTGTAGAGGGGCTGTAGGGGCTGTAGGAGCTGTAGGAGCTGTAGGGGCTGTAGGGGCTGTAGGGGGTGTAGGGGATGTAGGGTCTGTGGTCCCGTTTGGTAGATCATGTTGTCATGGGGAGAATCACAATTGTATACTCCTCACGTCCTCTCTCCTCACCTCCTCTCGTCCTCTCTCCTCACCTCTTTCTCAAAACCCATTGGAGAAGGTTGGAGGAGAGGAACCTCTGACTTTCAAATCCAATGGTAACTCGACGAGGAGAGAGGACGTGAGGAGTAGACAATTGAGTATGCAATTGAGGTCTTCCCATGCGGTGGCCTGGCTGTGGCCTACAGAAGCTGTGGCCTAGTAATGGCTGCGTTCCAGGTCAGCTTTATTGCAGTCGTGCTCAGAAGCCTGACAAATCATATTAATTTGGTTCCTGGGACATTTAAGACATCTCCTGACGTTGTGAGATCTTATCATCTATACAGTGTGACTGAATAAAAGACGACCTGAAACGTACCCATTGGTTCACAGAGCACAGGGGGATTGATTCACTGCCTGTAGGACAGATAACTGCAGAGAGCAGGTGTCTGGTGTCTCACGATACCTTCCCCCTCTCTTACCTCAGACTAAAATTAGGCCCTGGACCTTTTCCCAGTGTCCCAAGAGGCAGCCAGACCTATATTAGAGCCCCGGGTGTTTAGGAAACAAAACCCCTTCCTTTTCCGCTCTAACAAGCATAACGTGCTTCTGTATCTTACGGAACATGTCTGTTGCAAATGGAGGACAGGCTTTATTTCAGACAAATACAAACTATTTATTTTATGAGCATCGACTTTTTCTTCCCCCATGAACAATATTAGTTATTTTTAAAGTTCTTCAAGCTCTGTCAAGTTGATGGTTAATCATTGCCATTTTCAAGTCTTACCATAGATATTCAAGCCAATTTGAGTCAAAACTGTAACCTGGCTACTCAGGAGCTTCAATGTCATCTTGGTAAGCAATTTCAAGTGTAGATTTGGCCTTGTATTTTAGGTTATTGACCCTGCTGAAAGATTAATTCATTCCCCAGTGTCTGTTGGAAAGCAGACTAAACCAGGTTTTCCTCTGAGATATTAGCTGTGCTTAGCTGTATTCTGTTTATTTTTATCCTAAGACACTCCTTAACAAAGTAAAAGTATTTATTGTATTTGACCTTTATTTAACTAGGCAAGTCAGTTAAGAACAAATTCTTATTTTCAATGACGGCCTAGGAACAGTGGGTTAACTACCTGTTCAGGGGCAGAACGACAGATTTGTACCTTGTCAGCTCGGGGATATGAACTTGCAACCTTTCGGTTACTAGTCCAACGCTCTAGCCACTAGGCTACCCTGGCGCCACTCCACTCTAACCACTAGGCTACCCTGCCGCCACTCCACTCTAACCACTAGGCTACCCTGCCGCCACTCCACTCTAACCACTAGGCTACCCTGCCGCCACTCCACTCTAACCACTAGGCTACCCTGCCGCCACTCCACTCTAACCACTTGGCTACCCTGCCGCCCCTCCACTCTAACCACTAGGCTACCCTGCTGCCCCTCCACTCTAACCACTAGGCTACCTACCGCCCCTCCACTCTAACCACTAGGCTACCCTGCCGCCCCTCCACTCTAACCACTAGGCTACCCTGCCGCCCCTCCACTCTAACCACTAGGCTACCCTGCCGCCCCTCCACTCTAACCACTAGGCTACCCTGCCGCCCCTCCACTCTAACCTCTAGGCTACCTGCCGCCCCACCACTCTAACCACTAGGCTACCCTGCCGCCACTCCACTCTAACCACTAGGCTACCTGCCGCCCCTCCACTCTAACCTCTAGGCTACCTGCCGCCCCACCACTCTAACCACTAGGCTACCCTGCCGCCCCTCCACTCTAACCACTAGGCTACCTGCCGCCACTCCACTCTAACCACTAGGCTACCCTGCCGCCCCTCCACTCTAACCACTAGGCTACCCTGCCGCCACTCCACTCTAACCACTAGGCTACCCTGCCGCCCCTCCACTCTAACCACTAGGCTACCCTGCTGCCACTCCACTCTAACCACTAGGCTACCCTGCCACCCCTCCACTCTAACCACTAGGCTACCTGCCGCCCCTCCACCCCTCCACTCTAACCACTAGGCTACCCTGCTGCCCCTCCACTCTAACCACTAGGCTACCTGCCGCCACTCCACTCTAACCACTAGGCTACCTGCCGCCCCTCCACCCCTCCACTCTAACCACTAGGCTACCCTGCTGCCCCTCCACTCTAACCACTAGGCTACCTGCCGCCACTCCACTCTAACCACTAGGCTACCCTGCCTCCGGTTAGTATTGTGGAGTAACTACAATGTTGTTGATCCATCCTCAGTTTTCTCATATCACAACCATTTATTTATTTATTTACCTTTATTTAACCAGGTAGGCAAGTTGAGAACAAGTTCTCATTTACAATTGCGACCTGGCCAAGATAAAGCAAAGCAGTTCGACAGATAAAACGACACAGAGTTACACATGAAGTAAAAACAAACATACAGTCAATAATGCAGTATAAACAAGTCTATATACAATGTGAGCAAATGAGGTGAGAAGGGAGGTAAAGGCAAAAAAGGCCATGATGGCAAAGTAAATACAAGTAAATACATTAAAGTCTAACTGTATTAAAGTCACCATTGGCCTCATGTTGAAATGCCTGAGCAGTTTCCTTCCTCTCCGGCAACTGAGTTAGGAAAGATGCCTGTATCTTTGTAGTGACTGGGTGTATTGATGCACCATCCGAAGCCTAATTGATCATTCACCAAGCTGGAAGTGTTGTTGCCCTTCTTTGCGAGGCATTGAAAACTTCCCTGGTCTTTGAGGTTGAGTCTGTGCTTCAAATTCGCTACTCAATTGAGGGAACTTAAAAAGGATTGTATATCTGGGGTACAGATATGGGGTAGTCATTAATAAAGAATGTTAACCACTGTTACTGAACACGGAATGAGTCCATGCAATTTATTAGACATTTTATGAACCACATGTTTCCTTCTGAACTTATTTAGGCTTTCCATAACGAAGGGGTTGAATACTTATTGACTAAAGACATTTCAGCTTTTCATTTTTAATTCATTTAAAAAATGTTCGACAAACAATGTTCTCCAAACAATATTCCACTTTCACATTATGGCATATTGTGGTAGATCAGTGACACACGATCTCAATTGAATCCATTTTAAATTCAGACACAAACACAACATAGTCTGGGTAGTTCCATAGTGTTTCCGTTTCCCAATGATGGAGACCACTGTGCTCTTGGAAACTGTCAACACTGTAGAAATAGTTTAATACCCTTCCCCAGATATATATACCTCATCACAGTTCTCTCTCTCAGAGATCTACTGGCAGTTTATTGGACTTCATGCTATAGTTTGGGATCTGACAACAGTGGGACCTTGTATAGACAGGTGTGTTCCTTTCTAAATCATGTCCAATTTAATTTATCCTGAGATCAATTTGTAGCGTCATAACAAAGAGATGTGAATACTTATGTAAATGAGATATTTCTGTATTTAATTTTCAATATATATATATATTGTGTATATGTATATGTATATTTTATATATGTTTTCAATTTGTCATTATGGGATGTTGTGTGTAGATGGGTGAGAGAAAAATAAATGTAATCCATTTTGAATTCAGGCTTTAACAGAAACAAAATGTGAAATAAGTCAAGGGGGTATGAATACTTTCTGAAGACACTGTATGTAGTACAGTTTTATCTAAAAAGGATACTTCAACATATTATAATCTGAAATACACTGAGTAGGATGGTCCTCCCCTAAGGATCCTCCACTGCAGGACACAGGTTGCACAGACCGTTGACAGGGCAAGTGATCTAAGTGAATTCAACCACAAAAAAAAGACTAAGCTAGCTAAAACAACAAATGAAAGGGAGTCATAAAAATTACCTCTTTGCTACAACCCCTCCTGGGTTGGGTATGTTAATGTCACCTGATCATCTGTAATGTAGGCTAAATGAATCAGCTAGTTAGATATACCATCTGATCATCTGTAATGTAGGCTAAATGAATCAGCTAGTTAGTTATACCATCTGATCATCTGTAATGTAGTCTAGATGAATCAACTAGTTGGTTATATCATCTGATCATCTCTTATGTAGGCTAGATGAATCAGCTAGTTAGTTATATCACCTGATCATCTCTAATGTAGGCTATATAAATCAGCTAGTTAGTTATACCATCTGATCATCTGTAATGTAGGCTAGATGAATCAACTAGTTGGTTATATCATCTGATCATCTCTTATGTAGCCTAGATGAATCAGCTAGTTAGATATATCATCTGATCATCTCTAATGTAGGCTAGATGAATCAGCTAGTTAGTTAAATCACCTGATCATCTCTAATGTAGGCTAGATGAATCAGCTAGTTAGTTAAATCACCTGATCATCTCCAATGTAGGCTAGATGAATCAGCTAGTTAGTTATATCACCTGATCATCTCTAATGTAGTCTAGATGAATCAGCTAGTTAGATATATAATCTGATCATCTCTAATGTAGTCTAGATGAATCAGGTAGTTAGATATATAATCTGATCATCTCTAATGTAGTCTAGATGAATCAGGTAGTTAGATATATAATCTGATCATCTCTAATGTAGTCTAGATTAATCAGCTAGTTAGATATATAATCTGATCATCTCTAATGTAGTCTAGATTAATCAGCTAGTTAGATATATAATCTGATTTTACGCCGACGTAACTCAAAACGTGCATTTGGATTGCTAGACTGTCGCGGAGAACATCAACCCATCCTCCCCGACCAACCTCCCAACATTTGTTTCTGTCTCAAGTAACTACACCATTAGTAGGTATCATACGTCTTGGAGGTGCTCAGAAATAGGTCAAGTGTATTTCGTCTCACTCTGAGGCCAGGCTGTTTGTTCATAGTAGGGCAAAAGGGCTGGTGCTACAGCACCACTAGGACTCTATCTGTGCCCGTGCCTGATCCAGATTAGCATGGTTGATCCAAATTAGCGTGGTTGATCCAGATTAGCGTGTTTAATCCGGATTAGAGTGGTGATCCGGATTAGAGTGGTTGTTCCAGATTAGCATGGTTGATCCAGATTAGCGTGGTTGATCCAGATTAGAGTGGTGGTCCGGATTAGCGTGGTTGATCCAGATTAGTGTGGTTGATCCAGATTAGTGTGGTTGATCCAGATTAGCGTGGTTGATCCATATTACTGTGGTTGATCCAGATTAGCGTGGTTGATCCATATTAGTGTGGTTGATCCAGATTAGCGTGGTTGATCCAGATTAGTGTGGTTGATCCATATTAGTGTGGTTGATCCAGATTAGCGTGGTTGATCCAGATTAGTGTGGTTGATCCAGATTAGTGTGCATGATCCAGATTTCCTTGGTTGATCCAGTGTGAAGGGTACAATCACAATCAAGTGTTGTTCCAAAATCGATTGAACCACCAAAACCTTGATTTTAAAATGAAGATCGGATGTTATCATTTCCGTTATGTAATATGATTATGTTTAACCAGTAAGAAACCAACAAACAAGCTGTATTAGGTAACAATATCCCCTTAGAACACCTGCCAAGGTTTTTACCTAGATATACACTGCTCAAAAAAAATAAAGGGAACACTTAAACAACACAATGTAACTCCAAGTCAATCACACTTCTGTGAAATCAAACTGTCCACTTAGGAAGCAACACTGATTGACAATGAATTTCACATGCTGTTGTGCAAATGGAATAGACAACAGGTGGAAATTATAGGCAATTAGCAAGACACCCCCAATAAAGGAGTGGTTCTGCAGGTGGTGACCACAGACCACTTCTCAGTTCCTATGCTTCCTGGCTGATGTTTTGGTCACTTTTGAATGCTGGCGGTGCTTTCACTCTAGTGGTAGCATGAGACGGAGTCTACAACCCACACAAGTGGCTCAGGTAGTGCAGCTCATCCAGGATGGCACATCAATGCGAGCTGTGACAAGAAGGTTTACTATGTCTGTCAGCGTAGTGTCCAGAGCATGGAGGCGCTACCAGGAGACAGGCCAGTACATCAGGAGACGTGG
Organism: Oncorhynchus kisutch; assembly: GCF_002021735.2. Taxonomy (NCBI): domain Eukaryota; kingdom Metazoa; phylum Chordata; class Actinopteri; order Salmoniformes; family Salmonidae; genus Oncorhynchus; species Oncorhynchus kisutch. Next base: position 13,118,161 of record NW_022261980.1, read on the forward strand.
AGGAGGCCGTAGGAGGGCAACAACCCAGCAGCAGGACCGCTACCTCCACCTTTGTGCAAGGTGGAGCAGGAGGAGCACTGCCAGAGCCCTGCAAAATGACCTCCAGCAGGCCACAAATGTGCATGTGTCTGCTCAAACGGTCAGAAACAGACTCCATGAGGGTGGTATGAGGGCCCGACGTCCACATGTGGGGGTTGTGCTTACAGCCCAACACCGTGCAGGACGTTTGGCATTTGCCAGAGAACACCAAGATTGGCAAATTCGCCACTGGCGCCCTGTGCTCTTCACAGATGAAAGCAGGTTCGCACTGAGCACATGTGACAGACGTGACAGAGTCTGGAGACGCCGTGGAGAACGTTCTGCTGCCTGCAACATCCTCCAGCATGACCGGTTTGGCGGTGGGTCAGTCATGGTGTGGGGTGGCATTTCTTTGGGGGGCCTGCACAGCCCTCCATGTGCTCGCCAGAGGTAGCCTGACTGCAATTAGGTACCGAGATTAGATCCTCAGACCCCTTGTGAGACCATATGCTGGGGTGGTTGGCCCTGGGTTCCTCCTAATGCAAGACAATGCTAGACCTCATGTGGCTGGAGTGTGTCAGCAGTTCCTGCAAGAGGAAGGCATTGATGCTATGAACTGGCCCGCTCGTTCCCCAGACCTGAATCCAATTGAGCACATCTGGGACATCATGTCTCGCTCCATCCACCAACGCCACGTTGCACCACAGACTGTCCAGAAGTTGGCGGATGCTTTAGTCCAGGTCTGGGAGGAGATCCCTCAGGAGACCATCCGCCACCTCATCAGGAGCATGCCCAGGCATTGTAGGGAGGTCATACAGGCATGTGGAGGCCACACACACACTACTGAGCCTCATTTTGACTTGTTTTAAGGACATTACATCAAAGTTGGATCAGCCTGTAGTGTGGTTTTCCACTTTAATTTTGAGTGTGACTCCAAATCCAGACCTCCATGGGTTGATACATTTGATTTCCATTGATAATTTTTGTGTGATTTTGTTGTCAGCACATTCAACTATATAGAGAAAAAAGGTATTTGATCTAGGATGTGTTATTATAGTGTTCCCTTTATTTTTTTGAGCAGTGTATTACATGTCTTTATCATCAGTCTAACATATATGTGAATATATTACACCCCTAGGTCTTTATCTTGTGTTCCCTTTATTTTTTTGAGCAGTGTATAACTTCATATGGAGACATGTTTATACTTGCCTCACATATTACGATCCTTTTAAAGTAGACACCAAAGGGACTTCTATTGTCTATTTCAACTATTGAGGTTTTATAATGTTACCCAGTACCCCCCCAGGGATACCGAAGCCCTTTAAGAACGTATTTTTAAACGAGCCGGTTGTCATGGGATACCAAATCTATCTAAAGCAGTTTTCATAGAGCCGTTAGCAGTGGTTAAATAAGGAGCAGGACAGCTGGCCCACATTACTGAAACAACATGCCACAGGATCAGTAATACCATGACCTCACCTACTAATGGAAACAACATGCCACAGGATCAGTAATACCATGGCCTCACCTACTAATGGAAACAACATGCCACAGGATCAGTAATACCATGACCTCACCTACTAATGGAAACAACATGCCACAGGATCAGTAATACCATGACCTCACCTATTAATGGAAACAACATGCCACAGGATCAGTAATACCATGACCTCACCTACTAATGGAAACAACATGCCACAGGATCAGTAATAATTGATAGAACCACAGAAATAGGACTTGACTGTTTAAATACTGTTCATACGTTATATCACACAATGGCACATTTACCTCATTCATTTACTTTATTACATTTTTTAAAAATTAAAGTTAACAAATAGTAAAACGAAAACACATTATTCACTAAAATACATCATGGATAAGATTGTCCAAAATAAACGAGTACAAACATGAATATTTTTGCATAATTGTATATTTTTGACCGTTTGTGAATCATTTTATACCAGGTTGGCAGTGTGTTGCTATAGAGAAAATCAACTGGTACACATAACATACTGCATATGCTTCAGACATGTTGATCTAAACATAGTTTTTAAGAGACAAATGTCGGCTAAATGAAATGAATGATAAATATGATGTGAAGTGATCGTCGAAATAATCACAGTCCAACGTCTGTTCTTCACAATTCCTCAAGGCATTGTCCAGCTGAAAAACAAACCAGGAAGAGAAGAGGGATGTCAATGATTCATTTCTATTCATTACAGTAACACACTAGTACGTGGCATCTTCTGTTGGTTTCAAATGTTGTCAGTTTGTAATGAATTTTCTCTTAATAGAAGCTCACAAAAAAAGTAAAGACGTGGATTTTTTTTTTTAACTAGGCAAGTCAGTTAAGAACAAATTCTTAATTTCAGTGACGGCCTAGGAACAGTGGGTTAACTGCCTGTTCAGGGGCAGAACGACAGATTTGTACCTTGTCAGCTCGGGGGTTTGAACTTGCAACCTTCCGGTTGCTAGTCCAACGCTCTAACCACTAGACTACCCTGCCACCCCGGTTAAAGTTTTGGTAGATTTATTTCAAATAAATATATCATTTTGTCATTTAATTCTTTCTGCTTGATGTTTTGTCTTTTCAGGGGGTTGAAATGAAACGCTGATGGCAGTCAGGTACAGCAATGGACTCCAGCCGGACCTTCCCGACCCCTCCCAGCCTCCCCCTCCCCTGCTGCCCAAACCAGACAAGGCCAATGCCCGGCTGCAGAAACTCATCAAGAAGAGTGCCAAGAAGAAAGCCCGACCCTCCCAGACTCCCATCCCCTTCCGCTCCTGTCTGTCCCCCGTACACGAAGCTTCGGACCTCGAGCACAGCGACACACACTCGACTCCTCCCCGGTCACCGGACTTCAGTTTCCCCATTAGGCCTCTGTATGATCCACACCCCCCCTCTCCGTTCTCGTTCCCCCCCAGTGGTCCATATGGTAACAATCCTTACAGCCAGACAGGGGTCTTTCCCCCCCTGGACTACACCGCTCCCATGCAGACATCAGAGAACCAGGTGGCGCCCCTCTTTGAGTGCTCGTCGTTTATGTTTGACGATGACGACACAGAAAGCATGATGCCACCCTCGCCTCCGCCTCCGCCTCCGCCTTCGTCTGGGTCGGTGGCCACGGCAACAGTAGCTCCAGACTCAGTCCCCAGTGTACCACAGTCAACTCCCCCAACTCCATGTTCCCCTAAGATATCAACTCATGTTATGACTCTTTCCCCACCAGTACCTAGTGGTCCGAGCCTGGGTCCGGGTCTGGCACCATTACCCGCTCAGGTCCAAGGTCCAGTCCCACTTCCTGCTCCAGTACTGATGTCAGTGCCAACCCTTCAGACACAACCTCTGACCTCAACCCATCAGGTGACGACACCCAGTAAGCCAAAGGATGATGTTCCAAAGCACACACCAGCTTTGGTCACTAATAACCTTGGTTCTGAAGATCACATTATGAGCAAAGCGGCTTCTAAGACGGTCAGCATGCAAATAAATCAAGCTGATTCCTGTAAAGTCAAACCGTCTGACATCATCCCACAAACAATGATTTACACATCCAAGGCAACGTTTTACGAAATCTCCAAGCCTGCACTTCCAGACATAACAGGAGTGAATATATTGTATCAAGGAGCATCGTTATCCACGATACACAGGGAGAAATCACCACTGACTTGTCATCAAAGTGAGCCGGCTATCCCATATAAAGTTTCCGTGGCAAAGACCCCTTCTGGAAGATCGAAAACACCCTCACACCATCCCACAATGGGAAGACTGACACCTGTTTTTGAGATATCGAAAGCCAATCCACTCCTGTTCGCTGCAAGTCCAATATTCTTCTCCTCTCGGGATGTGCACGCCTCGGTCGTAAACACAGAGACAGAGAAATACAAGTCACCAATGACTGTTACCAGTGCTCTCTCAGCAGCAACCGAACAACTGAAACCAATTGGATCTCGTTCAGATACAGACATATTCCAGAATAATGGAATTACAACTACCATGGGAGGATCTATGGCTAATTTATCTTCTATGTTCAGCTCCTGTCAGGATGTACACGTCACACAGAGAATCAAGTCACCAATGGCTATTACCAGTACAGCCCAAACACCCTCAGCAATACCTGTTAACAGTAGAGTTAAATCTCCCTCAGGAATACATATAACCAGTACAGCCCAAACACCCTCAGCAATACCTGTTAACAGTAGAGTTAAATCTCCCTCAGGAATACATATAACCAGTACAGCCCAAACACCCTCAGCAATACCTGTTAACAGTAGAGTTAAATCTCCCTCAGGAATACATATAACCAGTACAGCCCAAACACCCTCAGCAATACCTGTTAACAGTAGAGTTAAATCTCCTCCTTCAATGCCTGTTACCACTACAAGCAATATTCCCTCAGCTGCAGCAGAAGCACTAAAACCAATAGGATCTAACGCTGACAAACATTTACAAGGTCTGACCAGTGTTGAAAGAAGTACAACTCAGACTAATGGAATAACAACCAACATGGAACGGTCTATGGCTACGATATCTTCTGCATTCAGCTCCTATCAAGATGTACATGCTTTGGTTGTAAACAAAGAGACACACAGATACAAGGAGATACAGGATACAACTACTATGCTCAGATGTATGACTACTATATCTCCTGCCTTCAGCTCCTATCAAGACGTACATGCCTCAGTCATAAACACACAGAGACAAAAGTCACCCATGCCTGTTATGTGTAGAGTTAAATCTCCCCCGGCGATGACTGTTCCCAGTACAGCCCAAACTCCCCTAGCAATTCCTGTTGCCAGCAGAGTCAATTCACCCCCATCAATGCCAGTTAACAGTACAGTCAAATCACCCCCATCAATGCCTGTTACAAGTGCAGCCCAAACTCGCTCCACAGCCAGTGAACAACCAAAATCAGCTGGATCTGCCTGTGCCGGCTCAGTGGAACTTTCACAAGGTCCAACCAGTGGGGATAGAAACCAGACTAGTGGAAGCACAACCACCACTGAAAGATCTATGGCTGAGAGAACTCCCAATGAGATTCTAGAATCAAAGATGGCTGCACGCGACAGTGCAGTTTCCAAGCCAAGGGTCAAGTTTACAGAACCTCATATGCAGAAAGATAAAATGGATGAAACAACTGAATATGGAACCCGACCTGAGTATCAAAAGCTACAGACCCCATTGTCCCCCAAAAGGATACCAAAGACAGCTTCAAATGGATACAAAGCGCCAACGATTTCAGCTCCACCAAACAGACCCACTGTGCCAATGATCTCAGCACAACCACCTCCAAACACTGTGCTAACGCGAATGATTTCATCACCTCAATCTCCATTGACCCCTAGATACCCAGACTCTCCTATAATTGGCTTACGTAAAGTTTTGGCACCATTGATAGAGCATCAAAAGACCCCTACATCCAAAAAACCTAAAACACGGTCAACATATTACGGACTGACTCCGGCTGAGTATGTTGCCTATGGTGGGATCCGGACATACTATGGTCCTTCTGGACCTAAAGCTAATGAATCAACACCATCACCATCCACAGCACAGACTAATGGATTACCAAATGGGCCTCGTCCTCCTTTAATCTCTAAACCTGAAACATCCCCCTTAGGATCAAACACACCCAACAGAGAACAACAGAAACCTACCTTGCAAGGGCAGCATTCTACTGTTCCAGCACCTTCACTTTCAACACCTTTAGCTGCAACTGGCTGTTCTCAGACACCGACAGATAAGGCAGCCATATTTAAACCCAATACATCAGATGTTAACAAATCTGAAGCACCTGCTTATGCAATACAACCTGATATAACACCTATTGTGGACATAACAAAACCTGAACTTCTATTGGCCCTCGGACAGTTAACTCTTCCACCAGCCACCAGTGAAGTCCCCACACCAATGGCCTCTCATTCTGAGGTTCCAAGACTGGCACATAAAGCAGGTGTGGTACACACAACCAGACCAGCTCCATTTCAGCTAAATGAAACTCCTTCATTCCCGATAGGTAGGAATGTTGTGTCAAAGTCGCTGTTTCCTTTCAGCATTCCAAATGCTGAAGTTTCACAAAATTCAACTGTAGCAAATATTCCCCGACACAGTGGAAAGTCAGAGGCAGATCCCACAGTCATGCATCTTTCTGTCAAGGCTAATATTAGCACAGACACTAAACTACCCAGAAAACCTGTCATAGGAGTCCCCAACAACCCTGATATAGGAAGCCAACTCCCCAGCAAACCTACCACAGCAACTATACTACCAGGCAAGCCTACCATAGACACCAAACTACCTAGCAAGCCTAGTGTGCCAACCATAAGAACTCAACTCTCTCATTCACCTACTATTGAAACACCTACCATTGAAACAGGAACCCAAGTCCTCACCAAACCTACTATAGAAAACCAACATTCATGCACACCTATCACTGGAACTAAACTTCCTAGCCCACCTACCAAAATAGCACAACTTCCCAGCCCACCTATCATAGTAGCCCAACTTCCCAGCTCACCTATCATAGTAGCCCAACTTCCCAGCCCACCTAGCATAGTAGCCCAACTCTCTAGCACGCCTAGCATAGAAGCCCAACTTCCCAGCCCACCTAGCATAGTAGCCCAACTCTCTAGCACGCCTAGCATAGAAGCCCAACTCCCCAACGAGCATTTAATAGAACCTGTACAACCTGGCAAGTCTACTCCAGAAAATATTCTGCCCAGTACCATGCAGTACCATGCAAACCATACCAGGAAGCATTTTGTAGAAACCAACTCCCACAAAGCAATTGAATGCAGACAATCTACAAAATCTACCATTGATGAAAAACCTTCCACCAAGTCCACTACTGAAACGAGATTCTCAGCCAGCTCTACGAACGAAGGTAAACAATTTACAAACCCTATTGTAGCAAATGGAGCTTGGCTGAAACCATCCCTAGAGCCTACACGTACTAACTCAACTATCATAAGTGCACAGCCATCCACAGAAATTAGATCCCCAATAAGCCCTACTTTACAAGCTAAGCATTTTACAAAGCCTGTTTACAACAATTGTTCCTCTCCAAAACCTGTCCCACATACTAACAGGCCTATAATAATTGTACAACCTCCCACACCTCCCATAATAGAGTCCATACCTCCCTCAACCCCTGCTTTAGAAACTAAACCCTTTACAAAATCTGTTGCAGAAGCTAAAGCCTCACCAAAATCCCTTGAACCTGTCTGGGCTAATATAACTACCATAAATGTACAACCTTCAACAAAACCTACCGCAGACTCTTTTAGCCCTACTATTGAAGCTAAACCCTTTATGAAGCCAGTCATAGAGGCTAACGCCTCCCCAAAACCGGTGTCAGTGCTTCCTAACAAACCTACCATAAAAGTCCTACCTTCTACACCGCCACGTAGACATAACAGACCATGGTCAACAACACCTATGGAACCTAAATCTGTTACAGAACCTAACCATGCAACAAATAAGCCTACCGTAAATGTCCAACCTTCAACAGAACCTACTACAGAAACTAGACCCTGCTTCAGCCCTACTGTTGAAGCTATACCCATTATACAGCACAATATGGAAACTAGAGTCTTTGCTAAATCATCCCCAGAGCCTAAACCAGTTAACATGCCTACAGTATATGTACAACCTTCAACAGAACCTACTAGAGAAACTAGACCCTGCTTCAGCCCTACTGTTGAAGCTATACCCATTATACAGCACAATATGGAAACCAGAGTCTTTGCTAAATCATCCCCAGAGCCTAAACCAGCTAACAAGCCTACAGTATATGTACCACCTTCCCCAAAGCCCATAGAAAGAGAAACCACCTTAAGCCCTTTTATTGAAGCTAAACCCTTTACACAGAATAATACGGAAACTAGAGACTTCACAAAACCTGCACCAGAACCTAAACCAGCTAACAAGCCTACCATAAATGTACAACCTTCAACAACACCTACTATAGAAAGTAGATCCTGCTTCAGCCCTACTGTTGAAGCTAGACCTGCTGCAAAGGTTATGGCATCAAGAAGTTGCTTTAGTCCCACTAGACCTTGGTTAAACCCTTCTACTGAAGCTAAACCCTTGACGAAGCATGACATTGAAGCTATTGCCTCCCTAAAACCGACACCAGAGCCTAAATTGACTAACACCACTTCCACAAAGCCTGCTATAGAACGTATATCGTCCCCAACCCCAACCACTGCCGTAGACACTGTGATAAAACTACCTGCCGTTTTCAAAGTGATTGACTCTTCCAATCCTGCCTCTCTGCCTCAGGCCTCAGCCTCTATAAAATCCCTGCCCACAAACAGAGGAATGTCATCGCCATCTCAGCCAAAGACTGGACAGACAGAGACAGACACAATGGAAGATGTGGAAGTCAGTGCATCAGGTGCACAGGGGAAAGCAGCCAGACGTCAAGAGACACCCTGTACGAAGTCTACGATATCAACTGCATCTTCGACTGTTGACAATGTAGACAAAGTAGACAAGCCCCAAGCTCCAACCGCTAAACCTAGCCTTGCTAACGCTGCACTGAATGCACTGAAACCTAAAAGTATGAAGACCATGTTCAGTGGCTGGTCGCGCCTCAAAAAACACATGGTCGTTGAACCAGAGGAACCTCAGTTCCCGGAGCCAGAGCCCGAATCTGTCCGCAGGGATGGCGCCATCTACAGTAAGAACACTGACCAGGCCAAATCTAGTCAAGCTTCTTCAGCAAAAGTCAAAGACCACTCTGAGAAGGGCAAAGAAGTGCTGAAGGAGACAGAGGCGCCCAGAGCAATGAAAATGTGGGATGCCATGCTCTTCCACATGTTCTCTACCAAGGAAGCAATCATGCAGCAGATCAAAGCTAGCAAAGCTCCCGATGGTTCCGACAAGAAGAAAGACCAGAGAGAGCAGACCAATAAGACACGGAAAGTGAATCAGCAGAAAGAGAATGAGATGGAGGTCGTCCCCTCTTTTGCCAGCCGTCTGCCGCTTCTCCTCTACAGTCCGCGCTTTGATGCCAGAAAGATTAAAGAGGCTGCAGAGAAGCCGCTGGGGAAGATGTCAGCTGTGTTCCAGAGGGGGCTGATTAACCGCAAAAATCAGGACGGGGAAGGGAAGGACTTTAATAAAACTGCCAGGGGATTCGGTTCCTCAAGAACAACTGATGTCTGACTTTGAACTCCACACACACCAGAATATTGCTGCTCAATCTTCTCATTAAGTAGATGAATAAACCTCAATAGATTGATTTCAGTTATCATATAGCTAGAGATTTGTATGTTAAATAAGCTTCCAATCAAGGGCTGCAGTGCAGTAGGCTATGCCAGGATATTTACTTCAATATGGTGTTTAAACTAGGATTTTTAACTATGATCATGAGCTTTTAAGACAATGATGTTGGATGCATGCAGACGGCTCATTTACATCTTTCTTGCTCCATAGAAAGATGTATTTTTTTAAGCGTTGCTCGTGTCTTAGTCTTGGAGTGTTCACCCCGGGTGAGGTTAGGAGTAGAGTGTCTGATGACAGTGGGTAATAAATAGGGCTTGTACATTCCTGGATTGAAGCGACGGAAGGACATTGGATGACAGAGCAGTGTAGCTGTGAGAGAGGTGGAGCCTAGCTAGAGGTGGAGCCTAGCTAGAGGTTGAGCCTAGTTAGAGGCAGGGCCTAGCTAGAGGCGGAGCCTAGCTAGATTTGGAGGCTAGCTAGAGGTGGAGCCTAGTTAGAGGTGGAGCCTAGTTAGATGTGGAGGCTAGCTAGATGTGGAGGCTAGCTAGATGTGGAGGCTAGCTAGAGGTGGAGCCTAGCTAGAGGTGGGGCTTAGTTAGAGGTGGAGCCTAGCTAGATGTGGAGGCTAGCTAGATGTGGAGGCTAGCTAGATGTGGAGGCTAGTTAGAGGTGGAGCCTATTTAGAGGTGGAGCCTAGTTAGAGGTGGAGCCTAGCTAGAGGTGGAGGCTAGTTAGAGGTGGAGCCTAGCTAGAGGTGGAGCCTAGTTAGAGGTGGAGCCTAGTTAGAGGCAGGGCCTAGCTAATAGCTAATACACCAGACTCGAGTGAGAACTCTAACTTTGAACTTAACACTGTGACTGCATGCAACATTTTTTAAAGTCAGTGGAAAAGATATGAAGTTTTCCCTCTAGTGTTTATACCTCTATAGTGGAGCTATGGGAGGGGCACAGCTGCAGAAGTTGGACATACAGGGGGAGAAGGTGTGGCTTCAATAGAAGGCAGCAGAAGGATGCATAGGCCCGACTGGAAATGACAACACAAGAACAGTTGGTTTGAAAAGCACTTTCAGTTTGCAGGTTGGTTGAAAAAATATTTAAATAGCAAATGGAATGTATAGGACATGGGTCCTCATTGGGACATGATGATAGGACATGGGTCCTCATTGGGACATGATGATAGGACATGTGTCCTCATTGGGACATGATGATAGGACATGTGTCCTCATTGGGACATGATGATAGGACATGTGTCCTCATTGGGACATGATGATAGGACATGGGTCCTCATTGGGACATGATGATAGGACATGGGTCCTCATTGGGACATGATGATATGACATGGGTCCTCATTGGGACATGATGATAGGACATGGATCCTCATTGGGACATGATGATAGGACGTGTGTCCTCATTGGGACATGATGATAGGACATGGGTCCTCATTGGGACATGATGATAGGACATGGGTCCTCATTGGGACATGATGATAGGACATGTGTACTCATTGGGACATGATGATAGGACATGTGTACTCATTGGGACATGATGATAGGACATGGGTCCTAATGGGATATGATGATAGGACATGGATCCTTATGGGACATGATGATAGGACATGGGTCCTTATGGGACATGATGATAGGACATGGTTCCTCATTGGGACATGATGATAGGATATGGATCCTTATGGGACATGATGATAGGACATGGGTCCTCATGGGACATGATGATAGGACATGGGTCCTTATGGGACATGATGATAGGACATGGATCCTTATGGGACATGATGATAGGACATGGTTCCTCATTGGGACATGATGATAGGACATGGGTCCTTATGGGACATGATGATAGGACATGGGTCCTCATAGGGACATGATGATAGGACATGGATCCTTATGGGAAACGATGATAGGACATGGTTCCTCATTGGGACATGATGATAGGACATGGGTCCTCATTGGGACATGATGATAGGACATGGGTCCTCATTGGGACATGATGATAGGACATGGATCCTTATGGGGCATGATGATAGGACATGGGTCCTTATGGGACATGATGATAGGACATGGTTTGCTTTATGATGAATGTCTTCAATGGTGCAGAATGGATAAGAATGAAGGACTGTAAGATAAAGGTGCTTCATGCAATAAACTACAGAAGAGTCTTCGTGATACAGGAAGCTGTGTAATAAACTACAGAAGGGTCATCGTGATACAGGAAGCTGTGTAATAAACTACAGAAGGGTCATCGTGATACAGGAAGCTGTGTAATAAACTACAGAAGGGTCATCGTGATACAGGAAGCTGTGTAATAAACTACAGAAGGGTCATTGTGATACAGGAAGCTGTGTAATAAACTACAGAAGGGTCATCGTGATACAGGAAGCTGTGTAATAAACTACAGAAGGGTCTTGGTGATACAGGAAGCTGTGTAATAAACTACAGAAGCGTCATCGTGATACAGGAAGCTGTGTAATAAACTACAGAAGGGTCATCATGATACAGGAAGCTGTGTAATAAACTACAGAAGGGTCATCGTGATACAGGAAGCTGTGTAATAAACTACAGAAGGGTCATCGTGATACAGGAAGCTGTGTAATAAACTACAGAAGGGTCATCGTGATACAGGAAGCTGTGTAATAAACTACAGAAGGGTCATCGTGATACAGGAAGCTGTGTAATAAACTACAGAAGGGTCATCGTGATACAGGAAGCTGTGTAATAAACTACAGAAGGGTCATCGTGATACAGGAAGCTGTGTAATAAACTACAGAAGGGTCATCGTGATACAGGAAGCTGTGTAATAAACTACAGAAGGATCATCGTGATACAGGAAGTTAAGTAGATAAGTGACACTGAAAGTTAATTTGTTAAATGATAAAGACACAGTTGGTGTTTTAAAATAAGCGTTTGATAATTTTGTTGCTGGAATAGATCTAATGATCATTAAAACAGGTTTTTTAAGCTTTAAAGGTTTATTCTTCTGTAAGGAACTTTTGAGAATTTGTGGAATATTTTTTTAAATTTAAGATGTCTATTTTTTTTATAGCTTCTCAGGGCTTCTCAGGTCTTTGTTTAATGAAATCATTTCTCATTGGTAAATAACAGGGGTGTGTCCCCGTGAGCCAATCATAACCACACTGCTGCTTTAGACTTGTTGATATAGAATTGGCTCGACTCAAAAGTGTGCAGTAATAAAAACGATTGTGGCGCCGGGGGTCAAAACTGAAGAAGGAAAAACCTGTATTGATTGTATATACGGGACATTATTTTGTATAGA
>NW_022261980.1:13135694-13193194 GCF_002021735.2 Oncorhynchus kisutch
TGGCACCTAGACAGAAGTGTTGAACACTGCACATTTTCCCCCGTCAAATAAACCTAATAAGGTAAGGTATAAATGCTACTTTTGTGTTATGAGCAATTTGATGATTGAGTTCACAAAAAATGGAGGAGAGGCCCACCGATGCCTTCATACCTTGGATAGTGTTCAGTAAAGTGGTCAGAGGTCTGTTATCAATAAGACCATGTTGCAGTATGCAGAGTCTCTATTCATCAGCAACTGAAAACGTTTGGATATCCAGCCCCGCCCCTCGCTCAAAGACAATGGCTGTCCGTATGTCATCTTTCCCTACCTTGGAAGGTGTTTCCCTGGGCGGCTGGCTCCAAGCTTCCCCGGCCTCAAACAGATTCTTCTTGGAGGCCACAGGCTCAGTGGGGCTGGGCAGGTCCGTCAGAGCCTGCTGCCTGGCTGCCTTGGCTTCCATAGAGGACGTCTGGACAGATGAGACATGACCGTTACCTCCCGTTTACTGTCTGGACTGAATTGGTTACACTGTGTTGTTACACAGGGGCGGCAGGGTAGCCTAGTGGTTAGAGTGGAGGGGCGGCAGGGTAGCCTAGTGGTTAGAGCGTTGGACTAGTAACCGAAAGGTTGCAAGTTCGAATCCCCGAGCTGACAAGGTACAAATCTGTCGTTCTGCCCCTGAACAGGCAGTTAACCCACTGTTCCTAGGCCGTCATTGAAAATAAGAATTAGTTCTTAACTGACTTGCCTAGTAAAATAAAGGTAAATATTTAAATTTTTTTTAAACACAAGAAAGAGCCTGCATAGCCGGTTCCTCTCTGTTCAGGGGGAGGCTCGGCCACTCCTGTGTTACGGTTAAAGATAAACTAAATGAAGGAGCAGCTCTAAATGTTGTAGGTCATACAGGGGATGGAAACTCACAGGATGGAAGATAGCAGTAGATTAGTATAATACAGTACAGTGTTAACCAACTCTGGGAACTCCTAATGTGAGCTATTGGAGCACTGGAGAAAACAGTAGTATAGTATAGTACAGTATAGTGTAGTATATTATAGTATGGTATAGTATAGTATAGTACAGTATATCATAATAGCACAGTATAGCATATCATAGTATGGTATTATATAGTGCAGTATGGTAGAGTATAGTGTGTGGCATAGTATAGTATAGTGTAGTATATTATAGTATAGTAGAGTACAGTATATCATATTATAGTATAGTATAGTACAGTAGAATATAATATAGTATACCATAGCACATCATAGTATAGTGTAGTATATTATAGTATAGTAGAGTACAGTATATCATATTATAGTATAGTATAGTACAGTAGAATATAATATAGTATACCATAGCACATCATAGTATAGTGTAGTATATTATAGTATAGTAGAGCACAGTATATCATATTATAGTATAGTATAGTACAGTAGAATATAATATAGTATACCATAGCACATCATAGTATAGTGTAGTATAGTATAGTATAGTAGAGTACAGTATATCATATTATAGTATAGTATAGTACAGTAGAATATAATATAGTATACCATAGCACATCATAGTATAGTGTAGTATAGTACAGTATATCATATTATAGTATAGTATAGTACAGTAGAATATAATATAGTATACCATAGCACATCATAGTATAGTGTAGTATAGTACAGTATATCATATTATAGTATAGTATAGTACAGTAGAATATAATATAGTATACCATAGCACATCATAGTATAGTGTAGTATAGTACAGTAAAACACAGTAAAGTAAAGTAAAGCATACCAAAGTATAGTAATGTATAGTATAGTACATTCAAGTATAGTAAAGTATTGTAAAGTATAGTAAGGTATAGCATAGTACAGTAAAGTATAGTAAAGCATAATAAAGTATAGTAAGGTATAGCATAGTACAATACAGTAAGGTATAGCGTAGTACAGTATAGTATATTAAAGCATAGTACAGTTTTGTAAAGTATAGTAAGGTATAGTATAGTATTGTAAAGTTTAGTAAGGTATAGTATTGAAAAACATTGTAAGGTATAGTATAGGAAAGTTTAGTAAGGTATAGTATTGAAAAGCATGGTAAGGTATAGTACAGTTTTGTAAAGTTTAGTAAGGTATAGTATAGTAAAGTACAGCATAGTATACCTCTATGGCATGAGTGTACTGTTCCAGCCTGTTGTCGATCTTGGAGATGGGGATGGGAGGCTGGGTCTTCTTGATGCTGTTACTGTTTTACAGTAAGAACAAGAACAACAAGAAATATTATTCCATGAACATCATTCTTTCATAGTACTCTGAGGTAGGGTTAGGGTTGATAGTACTCTGAGGAAGAGGTTAGGGTTGATAGTACTCTGAGGAAGAGGTTAGGGTTGATAGTACTCTGAGGTAGAGGTTAGGGTTGATAGTACTCTGAGGTAGAGGTTAGGGTTGATAGTACTCTGAGGAAGAGGTTAGGGTTGATAGTACTCTGAGGTAGGGTTAGGGTTAGGGTTGATAGTACTCTGAGGTAGAGGTTAGGGTTGATAGTACTCTGAGGAAGAGGTTAGGGTTAGGGTTGATAGTACTCTGAGGTAGAGGTTAGGGTTGATAGTACTCTGAGGTAGAGGTTAGGGTTGATAGTACTCTGAGGTAGAGGTTAGGGTTAGGGTTGATAGTACTCTGAGGAAGAGGTTAGGGTTGATAGTACTCTGAGGTAGAGGTTAGGGTTCATAGTACTCTGAGGTAGGGTTAGGGTTGATAGTACTCTGAGGAAGAGGTTAGGGTTAGGGTTGATAGTACTCTGAGGTAGAGGTTAGGGTTGATAGTACTCTGAGGTAGAGGTTAGGGTTGATAGTACTCTGAGGTAGGGTTAGGGTTAGGGTTGATAGTACTCTGAGGTAGAGGTTAGGGTTGATAGTACTCTGAGGTAGAGGTTAGGGCTGATAGTACTCTGAGGTAGGGTTAGGGTTAGGGTTGATAGTACTCTGAGGAAGAGGTTAGGGTTGATAGTACTCTGAGGTAGGGTTAGGGTTGATAGTACTCCGAGGTAGGGTTAGGGTTGATAGTACTCTGAGGTAGAGGTTAGGGTTAGGGTTGATAGTACTCTGAGGTAGGGTTAGGGTTAGGGTTGATAGTACTCTGAGGTAGGGTTAGGGTTAGGGTTGATAGTACTCTGAGGTAGAGGTTAGGGTTGATAGTACTCTGAGGTAGAGGTTAGGGTTGATAGTACTTTGAGGTAGAGGTTAGGGTTGATAGTACTCTGAGGTAGGGTTAGGGTTGATAGTACTCTGAGGTAGAGGTTAGGGTTGATAGTACTCTGAGGTAGGGTTAGGGTTGATAGTACTCTGAGGTAGAGGTTAGGGTTGATAGTACTCTGAGGTAGAGGTTAGGGCTGATAGTACTCTGAGGTAGGGTTAGGGTTAGGGTTGATAGTACTCTGAGGAAGAGGTTAGGGTTGATAGTACTCTGAGGTAGGGTTAGGGTTGATAGTACTCTCCGAGGTAGGGTTAGGGTTGATCGTACTCTGAGGTAGAGGTTAGGGTTAGGGTTGATAGTACTCTGAGGTAGGGTTAGGGTTAGGGTTGATAGTACTCTGAGGTAGGGTTAGGGTTAGGGTTGATAGTACTCTGAGGTAGGGTTAGGGTTAGGGTTGATAGTACTCTGAGGTAGAGGTTAGGGTTGATAGTACTCTGAGGTAGAGGTTAGGGTTGATAGTACTTTGAGGTAGAGGTTAGGGTTGATAGTACTCTGAGGTAGGGTTAGGGTTGATAGTACTCTGAGGTAGAGGTTAGGGTTGATAGTACTCTGAGGAAGAGGTTAGGGTTGATAGTACTCTGAGGTAGGGTTAGGGTTAGGGTTGATAGTACTCTGAGGTAGAGGTTAGGGTTGATAGTACTCTGAGGAAGAGGTTAGGGTTGATAGTACTCTGAGGTAGGGTTAGGGTTGATAGTACTCTGAGGTAGGGTTAGGGTTGATAGTACTCTGAGGTAGGGTTAGGGTTAGGGTTGATAGTACTCTGAGGTAGGGTTAGAGTTGATAGTACTCTGAGGTAGGGTTAGGGTTGATAGTACTCTGAGGTAGGGTTAGGGTTGATAGTACTCTGAGGTAGGGTTAGGGTTGATAGTACTCTGAGGTAGGGTTAGGGTTAGGGTTGATAGTACTCTGAGGTAGAGGTTAGGGTTGATAGTACTCTGAGGTAGGGTTAGGGTTGATAGTGCTCTGAGGTAGGGTTAGGGTTGATAGTACTCTGAGGTAGGGTTAGGGTTAGGGTTGATAGTACTCTGAGGTAGAGGTTAGGGTTGATAGTACTCTGAGGTAGGGTTAGGGTTGATAGTACTCTGAGGTAGGGTTAGGGTTAGGGTTGATAGTACTCTGAGGTAGGGTTAGGGTTAGGGTTGATAGTACTCTGAGGTAGGGTTAGGATTGATAGTACTCTGAGGTAGGGTTAGGATTGATAGTATTCTGAGGTAGGGTTAGGATTGATAGTACTCTGAGGTAGGGTTAGGGTTAGGATTGATAGTACTCTGAGGTAGGGTTAGGATTGATAGTATTCTGAGGTTGAGTTAGGGTTGATAGTACTCTGAGGTAGGGTTAGGATTGATAGTACTCTGAGGTAGGTTTAGGGTTGATAGTACTCTGAGGTAGGGTTAGGGTTGATAGTACTCTGAGGTAGAGGTTAGGGTTGATAGTACTCTGAGGTAGGGTTAGGGTTGATAGTACTCTGAGGTAGGGTTAGGGTTGATAGTACTCTGAGGCAGGGTTAGGATTGATAGTACTCTGAGGTAGGGCTAGGGTTGTATATTTAATTGCTAAGTAAAGGTATAGCTCATTCTTAAGACATCTAATGAATCCACACTCCTTTGATGGCTATTTTGGGTATAGCGAAGGATTCCTGTGTGTCATAGTCTAAATAAAGTGATAGTAGTTATACTCCCTATGCTCTTCTTTCAAGTCAACCTGAAACCGTTTCAACACTTGTCTGACCCCAGGCCTCCTGCACGCCACAAGCATTACTCTTGCTTCAGGCAAGTGTGGTTTAACCCAACCAGCTCCATTTACATTTGCTATAGCACAGGAGCTCACTGCCCAGCCAGAGGAGCAGGATGTCTCTAGTCTCACCAGGAGCTCACTGCCCAGCCAGAGGAGCAGGACGTCTCTAGTCTCACCAGGAGCTCACTGCCCAGCCAGAGGAGCAGGACATCGCTAGTCTCACCAGGAGCTCACTGCCCAGCCAGAGGAGCAGGACATCGCTAGTCTCACCAGGAGCTCACTGCCCAACCAGAGGAGCAGGACATCTGACCAGGAGCTCACTGCCCAGCCAGAGGAGCAGGACATCTGACCAGGAGCTCACTGCCCAGCCAGAGGAGCAGGATGTCTCTAGTCTCACCAGGAGCTCACTGCCCAGCCAGAGGAGCAGGACATCTCTAGTCTCACCAGGAGCTCACTGCCCAACCAGAGGAGCAGGACATCTTTAGTCTCAACAGGAGCTCACTGCCCAGCCAGAGGAGCAGGACATCTGACCAGGAGCTCACTGCCCAGCCAGAGGAGCAGGACATCTGACCAGGAGCTCACTGCCCAGCCAGAGGAGCAGGACATCTGACCAGGAGCTCACTGCCCAGCCAGAGGAGCAGGACATCTGACCAGGAGCTCACTGCCCAGCCAGAGGAGCAGGACGTCTCTAGTCTCACCAGGAGCTCACTGCCCAGCCAGAGGAGCAGGACGTCTCTAGTCTCACCAGGAGCTCACTGCCCAGCCAGAGGAGCAGGACGTCTCTAGTCTCACCAGGAGCTCACTGCCCAGCCAGAGGAGCAGGACATCTTTAGTCTCACCAGGAGCTCACTGCCCAGCCAGAGGAGCAGGCCATCTTTAGTCTCAACAGGAGCTCACTGCCCAGCCAGAGGAGCAGGACATCTCACCAGGAGCTCACTGCCCAGCCAGAGGAGCAGGATGTCTCTAGTCTCACCAGGAGCTCACTGCCCAGCCAGAGGAGCAGGACATCTGACCAGGAGCTCACTGCCCAGCCAGAGGAGCAGGATGTCTCTAGTCTCACCAGGATCTCACTGCCCAGCCAGAGGAGCAGGACATCTGACCAGGAGCTCACTGCCAAGCCAGAGGAGCAGGACGTCTCTAGTCTCACCAGGAGCTCACTGCCCAGCCAGAGGAGCAGGACGTCTCTAGTCTCACCAGGAGCTCACTGCCCAGCCAGAGGAGCAGGACATCTGACCAGGAGCTCACTGCCCAGCCAGAGGAGCAGGACATCTGACCAGGAGCTCACTGCCCAGCCAGAGGAGCAGGACGTCTCTAGTCTCACCAGGAGCTCACTGCCCAGCCAGAGGAGCAGGACATCTGACCAGGAGCTCACTGCCCAGCCAGAGGAGCAGGACGTCTCTAGTCTCACCAGGAGCTCACTGCCCAGCCAGAGGAGCAGAACGTCTCTAGTCTCACCAGGAGCTCACTGCCCAGCCAGAGGAGCAGGACGCATCTAGTCTCTTAGGATGTCTAACAGACTAGACCACATATCAACACAGACTATCCTCTAAACAGTGATGTCTTCCATCTGCTTTAATATAATATCTATAGACTATATCAGAGATCCTCTAAACAGTGATCTCTTCCATCTGCTTTAATATAATATCTATAGACTATATCAGAGATCCTCTAAACAGTGATCTCTTCCATCTGCTTTAATATAATATCTATAGACTATATCAGAGATCCTCTAAACAGTGATCTCTTCCATCTGCTTTAATATAATATCTTCCTGTCCCTCTGATTTAGGCCAGATAAATGTGACACCGGAAAACTTTATTAGCAGTGTCTTCCACCAACGCAGACAGATGCTTTGTGTTGAGGGTGTTTGGGTTACCATTAGTTACGATGATGTCATTGACTCTCTGATGATGAGTTCCATCATGTTCACATTTTATGAAAGGGGCTATTATCCTCACGCAATGTTTCCTCTTACAAGTGTGTGTGTGCGTGAGTGTGTGTGTGCCTGCGTGCATGTTTATGTATGTGTGTGTGTGTGTCCTCTGACAGATGGGAAACAGAGAGGGAATAAAACACCAGCTCACCTGATGACTTCATCTCTTAAGGCCCTCAGACTCCTAGTTAATGATCTCCCTCACCATTCTCTGTCTTAAGGCCCTCAGACTCCTAGCTAATTCCTCTCTCTCTCACCATTCCCTGTCTTAAGGCCCTGAGACTCCAAGCTAATTCCTCTCTCTCTCACCATTCTCTGTCTTAAGGCCCTGAGACTCCTAGCTAATTCCTCTCTCTCACCATTCTCTGTCTTAAGGCCCTAAGACTCCTATAGCTAATGCTGTCCCTCACCATACTATCTCTATCTCACCATGAGGAGCGTACCTGTTGCAGCGGCTATACGAGTGTTAGAGTGTATCTATCTAACCACACGACTGCTATAGGATCAGATAACTCATTCTATCTCAGCGCGAGGCTCCTCTGTAAGCACATCGCCCATCTATCTTACCAACAGCCACCAAAGAAAACACATCTGCTTTGACTTAGTACACCTAAATCATCACTGACAAGAGAGAGAGAGAGACAGAGAGAGAGAGGAGAGACAGAGTAGAGAGAGAGAAATCATGAAGATACAGAGGGACAGAGAGAGAGAGAGAGAGGACAGAGAGAGAGAGAGAGCGAGAGAGATGAGATGAGAGAGAGAGAGAGATGGAGAACAGAGGGAATCAAGAGAGAGAGATGAGACAGAGAGCAGAGAGGGAGAGAGAGAGAGACGAGAGAGAGAGAGAGAGAGAGAGAGAGAGGAGAGAGAGAGAGAGAGCGAGAGAGAGAGAGAGAGAGGAGGCCATAGGAGAGAGAGAGAGACAGAGACAGAGAGACAGAGACAGAACAGAGAGAGAGAGAGAGGAGAGAGGAGAGAGAGAGAGACAGAGAGAGAGAGAGACAGAGAGAGATGAGAGAGGAGAGACAGAGAGAGAGACAGAGAGAGAGAGACAGAGAGGACAGAGAGACAGAGACAGAAACAGAGAGAGAGATAGAGAGACAGAGACAGAGAGAGAGAGAGAGAGAGAGAGAGAGAGAGAGAGAGAGAGAGAGAGAGAGAGAGAGAGAGAGGGAGAGACTGCAAAATCCCTGCTTTTCTATTTCTCTATTTCACTATCTGTACTTAATTATTTCACCTCAGATATTTTCACTCACCTTTTCTGCAGAGAGCGGTTCAGAGACTCAGTCCTGTCGTTGATCTGAGGAAGGGAACAAGGACACCGGGTTTGTATTGGGAGATAATATATCTGAAGCTACCTAGAATAACAGCTAACAACTTCAATCTACAGTACGTCTACATTATTTCTCTACGGTAGCCCTACATTAGCAATCTACAGTAGCCCTACATTATTTATCAACCGTAGCTTACATTATCGATCTACAGTAGCCCTACATTATCAATCTACGGTAACCTTACATTACCAATCTACAGTAGCCCTACCTTATCAATCTACAGTAGCCCTACATTATCAATCTACAGTAGCCCTACATTATCAATCTACAGTAGCCATACGTTATTTATCAAGAGTAGCCCTACATTATCGATCTACAGCAACCTTACATTATCAATCTACAGTAACCCTACCTTATCAATCTAGAGTAGCCCTACATTATCAATCTACAGTAGCCCTACGTTATTTATCAACAGTAGCCCTACGTTATTTATCAACAGTAGCCCTACATTATCGATCTACAGTAACCTTACATTATCAATCTACAGTAGCCCTACATTATCATTCTACAGTAGCCCTACGTTATTTATCAACAGTAGGCCTACATTATCGATCTACAGTAACCCTATATTATCAATCTACAGTAACCCTACATTATCAATCTACAGTAGCCCTACATTATCAATCTACGGTAACCTTACATTATCAATATAGAGTATTCCTACCCATCCAAAGAATTCCTTCTCGTTAAAGCATTTGTGGTTCATACTGTCATGACCTGGTAAAGGTGTATAATACTGTCATGACCTGGTAAAGGTACTGTCATGACCTGTTAAAGGTGTATAATACTGTCATGACCTGTTAAAGGTACTGTCATGACCTGATAAAGGTGTATAATAGTGTCATGACCTGATAAAGGTGTATAATACTGTCATGACCTGGTAAAGGTACTGTCATGACCTGGTAAAGGTGTATAGTACTGTCATGACCTGATAAAGGTGTATAATACTGTCATGACCTGATAAAGGTGTATAATACTGTCATGACCTGATAAAGGTGTATAGTACTGTCATGACCTGGTAAAGGTGTATAATACTGTCATGACCTGATAAAGGTGTATAATACTGTCATGACCTGATAAAAGGTGTATGGTACTGTCATGACCTGATAAAGGTACTGTCATGACCTGATAAAGGTGTATAATACTGTCATGACCTGATAAAGGTACTGCCATGACCTGGTAAAGGTGTATAATACTGTCATGACCTGATAAAGGTGTATAGTACTGTCATGACCTGATAAAGGTGTATAATACTGTCATGACCTGGTAAAGGTGTATGGTACTGTCATGACCTGTTAAAGGTACTGTCATGACCTGATAAAGGTGTATAGTACTGTCATGACCTGATAAAGGTGTATAATACTGTCATGACCTGATAAAGGTGTATAATACTGTCATGACCTGGTAAAGGTACTGTCATGACCTGATAAAGGTGTATAATACTGTCATGACCTGTTAAAGGTACTGTCATGACCTGATAAAGGTGTATAGTACTGTCATGACCTGGTAAAGGTGTATAGTACTGTCATGACCTGGTAAAGGTGTATAGTACTGTCATGACCTGGTAAAGGTGTATAATACTGTCATGACCTGGTAAAGGTGTATAGTACTGTCATGACCTGGTAAAGGTGTATAGTACCGTCATGACCTGATAAACGTACTGTCATGACCTGTAATAGGTGTATAATACTGTCATGACCTGGTAAAGGTGTATAGTACTGTCATGACCTGATAAAGGTGTATAATACTATCATGACCTGGTAAAGGTGTATAGTACCGTCATGACCTGATAAACGTACTGGCATGACCTGTAATAGGTGTATAATACTGTCATGACCTGGTAAAGGTGTATGATACTGTCATGACCTGGTAAAGGTGTATGTAGGGGCCACACAGTAAGTTGAAAGGAACAATCTTCCCCTTGAATTTGTCAATATATTATCCATCAGCATGGCTCATAATATGGACACCTTCCTGTTGATGATGTAGCAACAATTCCCTTTGGAGGGAAGGTGAAACAGGAACGCTTGGTCGCGGATCTGTTTGGGTTGTCTTGCCAACCCATATGGTCATTGATGCATGACAATGTCTATATTTGGCAAGACAGCACCAACAGATCTGGGACCAGGCTAGAAACAAGAGCTGAGTTTGTATGAAGCGCAGAATGACATAAAAAAAAAAGACAGACAGCTGACAAGTGGTGTCACGTTACGACCACACGGAACACAACAGAACGGAACCTTTGTGTCACAGTTATCCCCGTGGTGACCTTTAACCTGGAATGACCCCTGCATGGGGTCAACGTTCCAGAACATTTAATCCTCATAAAAATATAAAAATAATAATAATAATAAAAATAATAATAATAATAATAATAATTCTGTGTCCTGTTATATTATGTTTCAGAATCACTTTTGTATTACATTTGAAGTAAAAATCGAACCGGATCTCTGTTGTAATGCATCGTATACAACAACAAATATCATGCTGATGATTCCTTGAGATTTATTAGAAATATTTCCTTTCGTTTTAGTTATAAAAGCAAACAGGGAACGGAATCTAATGGGGGGGGGGCAGAATCTAACACGGGGGGGACAGAATCTAACACGGGGGGGACAGAATCTAACACGGGGGGGACAGAATCTAACACGGGGGGACAGAATCTAACACGGGGGGGACAGAATCTAACACGGGGGGGACAGAATCTAACACGGGGGGACAGAATCTAACACGGGGGGGACTCAATCTAACACGGGGGGGACAGAATCTAACACGGGGGGGACAGAATCTAACACGGGGGGGAACAGAATCTAACACGGGGGGCAGAATCTAACACGGGGGGAGCTCTAACACGGGGGGGATAGAATCTAACACGGGGGCTCAATCTAACACGGGGGGGTTTACTCAATCTAACACGGGGGGGTTTATTCAATCTAACATGGGGGGCTCAATCTAACACGGGGGGGTTTACTCAATCTAACACGGGGGGGTTTACTCAATCTAACACGGGGGTACTCAATCTAACACGGGTACGGGAACATAATCTAAAACAACAGAATAATTTGGATTTGGATTAAATGTTCTGAAATACGTTTGTCCTCTGGAACCCTGGGTCTCCAAGGTGAAACTCACCGTGCAGGTATTCTCAGACGTCATCCTCTCCTCGGTGTCATTCTGGAAGGACACACATCACAGGGAAGCACATTGATGACAGGAAAGACACAAGCCAACGCCACTCTGCTGCAGACAGTTTCTTTTCAGATGACTTTTACACTGCTAACGACGTGCCAAGAAACACAATAATATATAAGGTCATTAATCTGATAGATACGTACAGTGGAACACTTTTCCACGATCGAAAGGTTTATTTTCCGAATAGTTGGCAAATAATCTTTTTGTTTTGTCCGATTGATTTTAGAGGAAAATATATTTGTTTGTAAAAAAAAATTTTCATTGAACCTTTATTAAACGAGGCAAGTCAGTTAAGAATAAATTCTTATTTACAATGACGGCCTACACCGGCCAAATCCAAACTTGGACGACGCTGGGCCAATTGTGTGCCGCCCTGTGGGACTCCCAATCACGGCGGGTTGTGATGCAGCCTGGAATCAAACCAGGGTGTCTGTAGTGACGCCTCAAGCACTGAGATGCAGTGTTTTAGACCGCAGCTCCACTCCTACTTGTAATAGGAATATTACTAGTGTTTTACTGGTTTAACAGAAGCACAGAAAACATTGGATTGAGTGAGTCACTTCATTGGTTATGACTCAACAGTTGGCACATTAGCAAGGTTGCTATTGAGCAATGCAAACGTGTGTTACATCCTATTTAGCTGTGAGCCAGAAAAGAAAGTTGGGTGCTTTCCCATAAAGACATGAATTAACCCATGAAGACATGAATTAACCCATGAAGACATGAATTAACCCATAAAGACATGAATTAACCCATAAAGACATGAATTAACCCATGAAGACATGAATTTACCCATGAAGACATGAATTTACCCATGAAGACATGAATTAACCCATGAAGACATGAATTTACCCATGAAGACATGAATTAACCCACGAAGACATGAATTAACCCATGAAGACATGAATTAACCCATGAAGACATGAATTAACCCATGAAGACATGAATTAACCCATGAAGACATGAATTTACCCATGAAGACATGAATTAACCCACGAAGACATGAATTAACCCATGAAGACATGAATTTACCCATGAAGACATGAATTAACCCATGAAGACATGAATTAACCCATGAAGACATGAATTAACCCATGAAGACATGAATTAACCCATGACGGTCCGTGAAGTGTTGGAGTGTTTAAGGAAAGCTGACCACATGCAGCTACACACAGAGCACAACACAACAACTGTGTCCCCAATGAAACCCTATCTGGCACCCTATGGGTCCTGGTCAACGGTAGTGCACTATAAAGGGAATAGGGTTCCATTTGGAAGGGACACAAAGGCTCTGTTCCAGTATCCATAGTAACATAGTTCTTAGAATAAAGCAGAGTATTGGGGGCGTGGATTCTAAGAGGTAGACTAGTATGGACGTTAGAACACAGCCTAAAACTCTCTAAATGCTTTCAACACAGGAAGTAAAAACATCAAGGTGAAGAAATATAGGATGATGTGTCAACATGACATGCAAGAGGTGGAGAGGTGGTGTGGGGGTGTGATGACACATAGTGAGAGAAGAAAAATGTAGAGAAGTGATCCTGTAGTCAACATTGTCTTTTGTGTTTCTACGATAAGATTGAGAAAACAAACTTGTTTTGCTCATCAAAGAGTTGATTTTGAAATTATTTTATATTTTGTAGTTAGTAAAAAAAAAAAGGATGTCTTCAGACTAGAAGGTTTGTTTCAAATCTGTCACGGTTCATTTCTGTCTGAGAAGGAGTGTTGAAAACCTTTTCTGAAAACAAATGAACCAAGTGAAGAAACGGAACCCAAAGGAAGCCAGTGTGAATAGTCATACTGACATCAGACACTAAGTAGAGACACATGTTACCTGTCATACAACCACAGACCATACAGGACTCTCACTTCACATCACAGAGCCAACACAGTTATATCCATCCACACACTGCACTGACATCAGACACTAAGTAGAGACACATGTTACCTGTCATACAACCACAGACCATACAGGACTCTCACTTCACATCACAGAGCCAACACAGTTATATCCATCCACACACTGCACTGACATCAGACACTAAGTAGAGACACATGTTACCTGTCATACAACCACAGACCATACAGGACTCTCACTTCACATCACAGAGCCAACACAGTTATATCCATCCACACACTGCACTGACATCAGACACTAAGTAGAGACACATGTTACCTGTCATACAACCACAGACCATACAGGACTCTCACTTCACATCACAGAGCCAACACAGTTATATCCATCCACACACTGCACTGACATCAGACACTAAGTAGAGACACATGTTACCTGTCATACAACCACAGACCATACAGGACTCTCACTTCACATCACAGAGCCAACACAGTTATATCCATCCACACACTGCACTGACATCAGACACTAAGTAGAGACTCAAGTTACCTGTCATACCACCACAGACCATACAGGACTCTCACTTCACATCACAGAGCCAACACAGTTATATCCATCCACACACTGCACTGACATCAGACACTAAGTAGAGACACATGTTACCTGTCATACAACCACAGACCATACAGGACTCTCACTTCACATCACAGAGCCAACACAGTTATATCCATCCACACACTGCACTGACATCAGACACTAAGTAGAGACACATGTTACCTGTCATACAACCACAGACCATACAGGACTCTCACTTCACATCACAGAGCCAACACAGTTATATCCATCCACACACTGCACTGACATCAGACACTAAGTAGAGACACATGTTACCTGTGATACAACCACAGACCATACAGGACTCTCACTTCACATCACAGAGCCAACACAGTTATATCCATCCACACACTGCACTTACAGACAGTCGACAACTTACTGGGTAAAACAGTGTAAAACTGTGTAACACTGTGTGAGTCAGCATGGCAGACATGCTACATCAAGCACTGTGTAACACTGTGTGAGTCAGCATGGTAGACATGCTACATCAAGCACTGTGTAACACTGTGTGAGTCAGCATGGCAGACATGCTACATCAAGCACTGTGTAATACTGTGTGAGTCAGCATGGCAGACATGCTACATCAAGCACTGTGTAACACTGTGTGAGTCGGCATGGTAGACATGCTACATCAAGCACTGTGTAACACTGTGTGAGTCGGCATGGTAGACATGCTACATCAAGCACTGTGTAACACTGTGTGAGTCGGCGTGGCAGACATGCTACATCAAGCACTGTGTAACACTGTGTGAGTCAGCATGGCAGACATGCTACATCAAGCACTGTGTAACACTGTGTGAGTCGGCATGGCAGACATGCTACATCAAGCACTGTGTTACACTGTGTGAGTCAGCATGGCAGACATGCTACATCAAGCACTGTGTAACACTGTGTGCGTCGGCATGGCAGACATGCTAAATCAAGCACTGTGTAATACTGTGTGAGTCAGCATGGCAGACATGCTACATCAAGCACTGTGTAACACTGTGTGAGTCAGCATGGCAGACATGCTACATCAAGCACTGTGTAATACTGTGTGAGTCAGCATGGCAGACATGCTACATCAAGCATTGTGTAACACTGTGTGAGTCGGCATGGTAGACATGCTACATCAAGCACTGTGTAATACTGTGTGAGTCGGCATGGCAGACATGCTACATCAAGCACTGTGTAATACTGTGTGAGTCGGCATGGCAGACATGCTACATCAAGCACTGTGTAATACTGTGTGAGTCGGCATGGCAGACATGCTACATCAAGCACTGTGTAACACTGTGTGAGTCGGCATGGCAGACATGCTACATCAAGCACTGTGTAACACTGTGTAAGTCGGCATGGTAGACATGCTACATCAAGCACTGTGTAATACTGTGTGCGTCGGCATGGTAGAGTGAACAGAAAGGGGACAAATATGCTGTGAAATACATCCTGTTTTCAGGGGCTACATCCTGTATATGAAGAAATCCACGGAAACCATTTTGGTTCTAATAAAAATCATTTTCTCTACAACTGTGGGCATGTGATTAGGTGATAGGTGAATGACAAGGTGATGTGTATGGTGGTGAATTATATGGGACATCAGAAGTATCTTGAAGTTATGAGATAGATAGATAGATAGATAGATAGATAGATAGATAGATAGATAGATAGACATGCTACATCAAGCACTGTGTAACACTGTGTGAGTCGGCATGGTAGACATGCTACATCAAGCACTGTGTAACACTGTGTGAGTCGGCGTGGCAGACATGCTACATCAAGCACTGTGTAACACTGTGTGAGTCAGCATGGCAGACATGCTACATCAAGCACTGTGTAACACTGTGTGAGTCGGCATGGCAGACATGCTACATCAAGCACTGTGTTACACTGTGTGAGTCAGCATGGCAGACATGCTACATCAAGCACTGTGTAACACTGTGTGCGTCGGCATGGCAGACATGCTACATCAAGCACTGTGTAATACTGTGTGAGTCAGCATGGCAGACATGCTACATCAAGCACTGTGTAACACTGTGTGAGTCAGCATGGCAGACATGCTACATCAAGCACTGTGTAATACTGTGTGAGTCAGCATGGCAGACATGCTACATCAAGCATTGTGTAACACTGTGTGAGTCGGCATGGTAGACATGCTACATCAAGCACTGTGTAATACTGTGTGAGTCGGCATGGCAGACATGCTACATCAAGCACTGTGTAATACTGTGTGAGTCGGCATGGCAGACATGCTACATCAAGCACTGTGTAATACTGTGTGAGTCGGCATGGCAGACATGCTACATCAAGCACTGTGTAACACTGTGTGAGTCGGCATGGCAGACATGCTACATCAAGCACTGTGTAACACTGTGTAAGTCGGCATGGTAGACATGCTACATCAAGCACTGTGTAATACTGTGTGCGTCGGCATGGTAGAGTGAACAGAAAGGGGACAAATATGCTGTGAAATACATCCTGTTTTCAGGGGCTACATCCTGTATATGAAGAAATCCACGGAAACCATTTTGGTTCTAATAAAAATCATTTTCTCTACAACTGTGGGCATGTGATTAGGTGATAGGTGAATGACAAGGTGATGTGTATGGTGGTGAATTATATGGGACATCAGAAGTATCTTGAAGTTATGAGATAGATAGATAGATAGATAGATAGATAGATAGATAGATAGATAGATAGACATGCTACATCAAGCACTGTGTAACACTGTGTGAGTCGGCATGGTAGACATGCTACATCAAGCACTGTGTAACACTGTGTGAGTCGGCGTGGCAGACATGCTACATCAAGCACTGTGTAACACTGTGTGAGTCAGCATGGCAGACATGCTACATCAAGCACTGTGTAACACTGTGTGAGTCGGCATGGCAGACATGCTACATCAAGCACTGTGTTACACTGTGTGAGTCAGCATGGCAGACATGCTACATCAAGCACTGTGTAACACTGTGTGCGTCGGCATGGCAGACATGCTACATCAAGCACTGTGTAATACTGTGTGAGTCAGCATGGCAGACATGCTACATCAAGCACTGTGTAACACTGTGTGAGTCAGCATGGCAGACATGCTACATCAAGCACTGTGTAATACTGTGTGAGTCAGCATGGCAGACATGCTACATCAAGCATTGTGTAACACTGTGTGAGTCGGCATGGTAGACATGCTACATCAAGCACTGTGTAATACTGTGTGAGTCGGCATGGCAGACATGCTACATCAAGCACTGTGTAATACTGTGTGAGTCGGCATGGCAGACATGCTACATCAAGCACTGTGTAATACTGTGTGAGTCGGCATGGCAGACATGCTACATCAAGCACTGTGTAACACTGTGTGAGTCGGCATGGCAGACATGCTACATCAAGCACTGTGTAACACTGTGTAAGTCGGCATGGTAGACATGCTACATCAAGCACTGTGTAATACTGTGTGCGTCGGCATGGTAGAGTGAACAGAAAGGGGACAAATATGCTGTGAAATACATCCTGTTTTCAGGGGCTACATCCTGTATATGAAGAAATCCACGGAAACCATTTTGGTTCTAATAAAAATCATTTTCTCTACAACTGTGGGCATGTGATTAGGTGATAGGTGAATGACAAGGTGATGTGTATGGTGGTGAATTATATGGGACATCAGAAGTATCTTGAAGTTATGAGATAGATAGATAGATAGATAGATAGATAGATAGATAGATAGATAGATAGATAGATAGATAGATAGATAGATAGATAGATAGATAGATAGATAGATAGATAGATAGATAGATAGATAGATAGATAGATAGATAGATAGATAGATAGATAGATAGATAGATAGATAGATAGATAGATAGATAGATAGATAGATAGATAGATAGATAGATAGATAGATACCGGGACATCAGAAGTATCTTGAAGTTATGTGATTGATTGATTGATAGATAGATAGATAGATAGATAGATAGATAGATAGATAGATAGATAGATAGATAGATAGATAGATAGATAGATAGATAGATAGATAGATAGATAGATAGATAGATAGATAGATAGATAGATAGATAGATAGATAGATAGATAGATAGATAGATAGATAGATAGATAGATAGATAGATAGATAGATAGATAGATACCGGGACATCAGAAGTATCTTGAAGTTATGTGATTGATTGATTGATAGATACCGGGACATCAGTAGTACCTTGAAGGTGGGGCTCATGGGACTGAAGGGGCTGAAGGACTCGTCTCCCTCAATGCTGGAAATACTGAGGTTCTTCATCCTTCTCTCTGAAGCCGCCATCCTCCTACTCTCTATCCCATCTTTCACCCTCTTCCTCTCCTCCTGTAGACGGAGAAATTACATCAGAACACACCCCTCTTCCTCTCCTCCTGTAGACAGAGAAACTACATCAGAACACACCCCTCTTCCTCTCCTCCTGTAGACAGAGAAACTACATTAGAACACACCCCTCTTCCTCTCCTCCTGCAGACGGAGAAACTACATCAGAACACACCCCTCTTCCTCTCCTCCTGCAGACAGAGAAACTACATCAGAACAACACACCCCTCTTCTTCTCCTCCTGCAGACAGAGAAACTACATCAGAACAACACACACACATACATGAAGCTGCACTCTTGTGCATGCTGTGCATTATAACGCATTATAAAGCATTATGTCAGAGCTCACAAGGTGTTAGAAAAGTGCTAACAATGCATTATGAAGAGGGTGTTCATAGGAAGTGTTACCAACATGCAGCGACATGCATATACACACACACAGATAGTGTACATACCAGTCTCAGAGTAGGAGTGCTGGTCTAGGATCTGACCCCCCTGTTCATTCATTATAACGGACCCAGGTCTCACCTCCTCCTGCTCCTGCCTGTGCTGCTCCTCTTTCTCTCTCTGGTGCTCCTCCTCCTCCCTGGCTCTGCGTTTCTCCTCTACCCTGCGGTTCAACTCCTCCATCTCCTCCTGGTCCTCCTGCTGTCTCTGTCTCAGCTGTTCCAGGGTGCCCTGTCCCTGGCCTGGTGTCTTCTCTGTCTCCAGCTGCCCCCCGGGAACCTCTCCATCCACCTCCTCCTGTCTCTGCCCTCCCAAGCTGCCACTACGACTAGAGGAGAGGAGAGGAGAGGAGAGGAGAGGAGAGGAGAGGAGAGGAGAGGAGAGGAGAGGAGAGGAGAGGAGAGGAGAGGAGAGGAGAGGAGAGGAGAGGAGAGGAGAGGAGAGGAGAGGAGAGGAGAGGAGAGGAGAGGAGAGGAGAGGAGAGGAGAGGAGAGGAGAGGAGAGGAGAGGAGAGGATGAAAGTAAAGTCCAAAGTTAGAGGACAGGTTGGAGGAAGCTGCTCCGTCTCTCACTATGATCAAACTGCATTATAAATGTAACACCTTCTAATATCTCCACTGCTGTAGTTATGAACTACTTTGGACAGTTCTCATCTTATCAATCCACAAGATTCCCTCAGTTTGCTTTGAAATGTTTACCTGTCTCCTTCAGTGACAAACAAGGAAGAAGTACGTATCTCATCCATCTCTTTCGGTGTCTCATCCATCTCTTTCTGTGTCTCATCCATGTCTTTTGGTGTCTCGTCCAAGACTATCTGTGTCTCATCCATGTCTTTCGGTGTCTCATCCATCTCTTTCTGTGTCTCATCCATGTCTTTTGGTGTCTCGTCCAAGACTATCTGTGTCTCAACTATGTCTTTCGGGGTGTCATCCATCTCTTTCTGTGTCTCCTCCATGACTATCTGTGTCTCAGTCATGACTATCTGTGTCTCAGCCATCTCTATCTGTGTCTCTAGCTGTGTCTCAGTCATGACTATCTGTGTCCCAGCCATGTCTTCCTGTGTCTCATCCATGACTATCTGTGTCTCATCCATGACTATCTGTGTCTCAGCCATCTTTATCTGTGTCTCTATCTGTGTCTCAACACCCGATAGTAGCTCACTCTTAAGGCTTGGTTAAATTAAGGAAGGATGTTGAGCTAGCCCATACAGGAAGTGATGAGAGTCACTGATCTTGTCATGCCTCTTTTTCAGTTCAGTATGAAGTAGGAACTGATAGATGCTTTACAGAAGTTATTATTCTCTCTCTACAAGCGATCACCCATACATTTTAATTTGATCGCCATGTTGCAGGAGAGCTTTCCTGCAACGCGGGAAATGTAAAACGTCTAGTTTATTTGAGGTTTAAAAAGGCTTCTGAAGTTTATAATTTCCCCTTAACAACTTCAGACTTGATTTATCCTTACGAATGATGTATCAACCTCTTCAAAAATGTCCATTCATAATAATCCACTCTATAATTCCCATTTCCTGTTGCTGCGGGATTATTTTCCTGCTGTAGAAAACTGGCTCAAATGAAGATCCTCCATCTGTAGCAGGAAGATAAGACTGAAACCAAGGAAACTATAAATAAAGAAACTCAGACCGCTTCAGTCTTTGTGTTGAGTTCTCCTCCTCTTTAAATTGAATTTGGACATTACAATAGTGAGATCTGGCCGCAGTCTGAATCGGTGTCCAAAATGGCACCCTATTCCCTTGATAGTGCACTGCTTTAGACCAGACAAATAGAACCCTATTCCCTTTATAGTGCACTACTTTAGACCAGCCAAATGGAACCCTATTCCCGTTATAGTGCACTACTTTATACCAGACAAAATGGCACCCTATTCCCGTTATAGTGCACTACTTTATACCAGACAAATAGAACCCTATTCCCTTTATAGTGCACTACTTTAGACCAGCCAAATGGAACCCTATTCCCGTTATAGTGCACTACTTTAGGCCAACCAAATGGCACCCTATTCCCTTTATAGTGCACTACTTTATACCAGCCAAATGGAACCCTATTCCCTTTATAGTGCACTACTTTAGGCCAACCAAATGGCACCCTATTCCCTTTATAGTGCACTACTTTAGGCCAACCAAATGGCACCCTATTCCCATTATAGTGCACTACTTTATACCAGCCAAATGGAACCCTATTCCCGTTATAGTGCACTACTTTAGACCAGACAAATGGCACCCTATTCCAGTTATAGTGCACTACTTTATACCAGCCAAATGGAACACTATTCCATTTATAGTGAACTACTTTAGACCAGACAAATGGCACCCTAATCCCTATATAGTGCACTACTTTTGGCCAGATGAGGCTCTATTTAAGGATTCGAGTGCCATTTTGGACACACATATAGACTATTTTAGGTGTGTTACCTTGGAGACAGTTTCCCTGCAACTAGGTATGAGGTCACTTCCGCTCCAGCTGCTTCCCCGTTGCTGTTGACGTGTCTCATGACTTTAGAGGTGTAGGAGATCTTCAGCTCAGATTTCTTCTTCTCCACGACCTAAAAACAAAACAGAGCATTCAGAAGAACACTTTATAGTCCAATTTGAGTTTTGGCATCGGCGGTCAAGTTTGGCATCACAACACCAAACATCAGCTTTCCCCTCTTTGCCCTGCCGTGAATAAAGACGACAGTGTGACTTGAGTGATGATTGGATACAGCACGGCATATACACAATCGTAACTCTACCTTGTCATCTGTTACTCTTCTTGAAGTGTCTTGTGTCTTGTTGCTGGCTTTTCGTTCCCACTCTACCTCCTTCTCCTCCCTCTCCTCGGGCCCAGGTCCAGGACGTGTCTTCAAGCAGGGTCTGATTGGGGAGGCTCTGTTTAGCCTGAGCAGCTGGGGCTGCTGCTGCTGCTGGGGTTGATGCTGCTGGGGGTGGTGCTGCTGGAGTTGATGCTGCTGCTGCGGGTGATGCTGCTGCTGGGGTTGATGCTGCTGGGGTTGATGCTGCTGGGGCTGATTCTGCTGCTGCTGGGGCTGATGGTCCTCCGAGGACTCCTGTTCCTCCAGGTGGCGCTGTCTGCGTTTCTCCAACCTCTGGGTCCAGTCACTGAAGCCCTCGTCCTCCTCCAGAGCCAACTGGCAGCCACTAGCCTTCACCTCACTCTCACACCTGAAGAGACAGGTACAATTGTTAATAACAAGTCAAACCTAAAGGTGATCCAGTCATTTCTAACTGTTCAACAGATATCTATCTTGCACCATAGGAAATATAGTGCTATATTCAACATTTCCTTCAAGAGTAACTACACCAAAGGACAGGGTTAGCCAGGCCGAGAGATGGCCAGGTCGACCCTCCAAAAAGACAGACAATACTTACAGCCTTCAACACTCCAACCTAATGCATTGTCAACTGAATTCAAAACAGGCTAATTTGGCTAAATTCCTAACTGTTTATTAACACAGTGTAAAAAATCATTAGTTCTGCTAACTCCCAATGCCTAGAACCGTTGTAGTGAACCCAACTCAAAGTATATCAGTTCTGCTAACTCCCGTTGCCTAGAACCGTTGTAGTAAACCCAACTCAAAGTATATCAGTTCTGCTAACTCCTGTTGCCTAGAACCGTTGTAGTCAACCCAACTCAAAGTATATCAGTTCTGCTAACTCCCAATGCCTAGAACCGTTGTAGTCAACCCAACTCAAAGTATATCAGTTCTGCTAACTCCCGATGCCTAGAACCGTTGTAGTAAACCCAACTCAAAGTATATCAGTTCTGCTAACTCCTGTTGCCTAGAACCGTTGTAGTAAACCCAACTCAAAGTATATCAGTTCTGCTAACTCCCTATGCCTAGAACCGTTGTAGTAAACCCAACTCAAAGTATATCAGTTCTGCTAACTCCCAATGCCTAGAACCGTTGTAGTAAACCCAACTCAAAGTATATCAGTTCTGCTAACTCCTGTTGCCTAGAACCGTTGTAGTAAACCCAACTCAAAGTATATCAGTTCTGCTAACTCCTGTTGCCTAGAACCGTTGTAGTAAACCCAACTCAAAGTATATCAGTTCTGCTAACTCCTGTTGCCTAGAACCGTTGTAGTAAACCCAACTCAAAGTATATCAGTTCTGCTAACTCCCAATGCCTAGAACCGTTGTAGTAAACCCAACTCAAAGTATATCAGTTCTGCTAACTCCCGATGCCTAGAACCGTTGTAGTGAACCCAACTCAAAGTATATCAGTTCTGCTAACTCCCAATGCCTAGAACCGTTGTAGTAAACCCAACTCAAAGTATATCAGTTCTGCTAACTCCTGTTGCCTAGAACCGTTGTAGTCAACCCAACTCAAAGTATATCAGTTCTGCTAACTCCCAATGCCTAGAACCGTTGTAGTCAACCCAACTCAAAGTATATCAGTTCTGCTAACTCCCGATGCCTAGAACCGTTGTAGTAAACCCAACTCAAAGTATATCAGTTCTGCTAACTCCTGTTGCCTAGAACCGTTGTAGTAAACCCAACTCAAAGTATATCAGTTCTGCTAACTCCCTATGCCTAGAACCGTTGTAGTAAACCCAACTCAAAGTATATCAGTTCTGCTAACTCCCAATGCCTAGAACCGTTGTAGTAAACCCAACTCAAAGTATATCAGTTCTGCTAACTCCTGTTGCCTAGAACCGTTGTAGTAAACCCAACTCAAAGTATATCAGTTCTGCTAACTCCTGTTGCCTAGAACCGTTGTAGTAAACCCAACTCAAAGTATATCAGTTCTGCTAACTCCTGTTGCCTAGAACCGTTGTAGTAAACCCAACTCAAAGTATATCAGTTCTGCTAACTCCCGATGCCTAGAACCGTTGTAGTAAACCCAACTCAAAGTATATCAGTTCTGCTAACTCCCGATGCCTAGAACCGTTGTAGTAAACCCAACTCAAAGTATATCAGTTCTGCTAACTCCTGTTGCCTAGAACCGTTGTAGTAAACCCAACTCAAAGTATATCAGTTCTGCTAACTCCTGTTGCCTAGAACCGTTGTAGTAAACCCAACTCAAAGTATATCAGTTCTGCTAACTCCTGTTGCCTAGAACCGTTGTAGTGAACCCAACTCAAAGTATATCAGTTCTGCTAACTCCTGTTGCCTAGAACCGTTGTAGTCAACCCAACTCAAAGTATATCAGTTCTGCTAACTCCTGTTGCCTAGAACCGTTGTAGTCAACCCAACTCAAAGTATATCAGTTCTGCTAACTCCTGTTGCCTAGAACCGTTGTAGTAAACCCAACTCAAAGTATATCAGTTCTGCTAACTCCTGTTGCCTAGAACCGTTGTAGTAAACCCAACTCAAAGTATATCAGTTCTGCTAACTCCTGTTGCCTAGAACCGTTGTAGTCAACCCAACTCAAAGTATATCAGTTCTGCTAACTCCCGATGCCTAGAACCGTTGTAGTCAACCCAACTCAAAGTATATCAGTTCTGCTAACTCCTGTTGCCTAGAACCGTTGTAGTCAACCCAACTCAAAGTATATCAGTTCTGCTAACTCCTGTTGCCTAGAACCGTTGTAGTAAACCCAACTCAAAGTATATCAGTTCTGCTAACTCCTGTTGCCTAGAAACGTTGTAGTAAACCCAACTCAAAGTATATCAGTTCTGCTAACTCCTGTTGCCTAGAACCGTTGTAGTAAACCCAACTCAAAGTATATCAGTTCTGCTAACTCCCAATGCCTAGAGCCGTTGTAGTAAACCCAACTCAAAGTATATCAGTTCTGCTAACTCCCGATGCCTAGAACCGTTGTAGTAAACCCAACTCAAAGTATATCATTTCTGCTAACTCCTGTTGCCTAGAACCGTTGTAGTGAACCCAACTCAAAGTATATCAGTGCTGCTAACTCCCAATGCCTAGAACCGTTGTAGTAAACCCAACTCAAAGTATATCAGTTCTGCTAACTCCCGATGCCTAGAACCGTTGTAGTAAACCCAACTCAAAGTATATCATTTCTGCTAACTCCTGTTGCCTAGAACCGTTGTAGTGAACCCAACTCAAAGTATATCAGTTCTGCTAACTCCCAATGCCTAGAACCGTTGTAGTAAACCCAACTCAAAGTATATCAGTTCTGCTAACTCCCGATGCCTAGAACCGTTGTAGTAAACCCAACTCAAAGTATATCAGTTCTGCTAACTCCCAATGCCTAGAACCGTTGTAGTCAACCCAACTCAAAGTATATCAGTTCTGCTAACTCCTGTTGCCTAGAACCGTTGTAGTAAACCCAACTCAAAGTATATCAGTTCTGCTAACTCCTGTTGCCTAGAACCGTTGTAGTAAACCCAACTCAAAGTATATCAGTTCTGCTAACTCCCAATGCCTAGAGCCGTTGTAGTAAACCCAACTCAAAGTATATCAGTTCTGCTAACTCCCAATGCCTAGAACCGTTGTAGTAAACCCAACTCAAAGTATATCAGTTCTGCTAACTCCTGTTGCCTAGAACCGTTGTAGTCAACCCAACTCAAAGTATATCATTTCTGCTAACTCCTGTTGCCTAGAACCGTTGTAGTGAACCCAACTCAAAGTATATCAGTTCTGCTAACTCCTGTTGCCTAGAACCGTTGTAGTCAACCCAACTCAAAGTATATCAGTTCTGCTAACTCCTGTTGCCTAGAACCGTTGTAGTCAACCCAACTCAAAGTATATCAGTTCTGCTAACTCCTGTTGCCTAGAACCGTTGTAGTAAACCCAACTCAAAGTATATCAGTTCTGCTAACTCCTGTTGCCTAGAAACGTTGTAGTAAACCCAACTCAAAGTATATCAGTTCTGCTAACTCCTGTTGCCTAGAACCGTTGTAATAAACCCAACTCAAAGTATATCAGTTCTGCTAACTCCCAATGCCTAGAGCCGTTGTAGTAAACCCAACTCAAAGTATATCAGTTCTGCTAACTCCCGATGCCTAGAACCGTTGTAGTAAACCCAACTCAAAGTATATCATTTCTGCTAACTCCTGTTGCCTAGAACCGTTGTAGTGAACCCAACTCAAAGTATATCAGTTCTGCTAACTCCCAATGCCTAGAACCGTTGTAGTAAACCCAACTCAAAGTATATCAGTTCTGCTAACTCCCGATGCCTAGAACCGTTGTAGTAAACCCAACTCAAAGTATATCAGTTCTGCTAACTCCCGATGCCTAGAACCGTTGTAGTGAACCCAACTCAAAGTATATCAGTTCTGCTAACTCCCAATGCCTAGAACCGTTGTAGTCAACCCAACTCAAAGTATATCAGTTCTGCTAACTCCTGTTGCCTAGAACCGTTGTAGTGAACCCAACTCAAAGTATATCAGTTCTGCTAACTCCTGTTGCCTAGAACCGTTGTAGTAAACCCAACTCAAAGTATATCAGTTCTGCTAACTCCTGTTGCCTAGAACCGTTGTAGTAAACCCAACTCAAAGTATATCAGTTCTGCTAACTCCCGATGCCTAGAACCGTTGTAGTGAACCCAACTCAAAGTATATCAGTTCTGCTAACTCCCGATGCCTAGAACCGTTGTAGTAAACCCAACTCAAAGTATATCAGTTCTGCTAACTCCCGATGCCTAGAACCGTTGTAGTGAACCCAACTCAAAGTATATCAGTTCTGCTAACTCCCAATGCCTAGAACCGTTGTAGTCAACCCAACTCAAAGTATATCAGTTCTGCTAACTCCTGTTGCCTAGAACCGTTGTAGTAAACCCAACTCAAAGTATATCAGTTCTGCTAACTCCTGTTGCCTAGAACCGTTGTAGTAAACCCAACTCAAAGTATATCATTTCTGCTAACTCCTGTTGCCTAGAACCGTTGTAGTGAACCCAACTCAAAGTATATCAGTTCTGCTAACTCCCAATGCCTAGAACCGTTGTAGTAAACCCAACTCAAAGTATATCAGTTCTGCTAACTCCTGTTGCCTAGAACCGTTGTAGTGAACCCAACTCAAAGTATATCAGTTCTGCTAACTCCCGATGCCTAGAACCGTTGTAGTCAACCCAACTCAAAGTATATCAGTTCTGCTAACTCCTGTTGCCTAGAACCGTTGTAGTAAACCCAACTCAAAGTATATCAGTTCTGCTAACTCCTGTTGCCTAGAACCGTTGTAGTCAACCCAACTCAAAGTATATCAGTTCTGCTAACTCCTGTTGCCTAGAACCGTTGTAGTGAACCCAACTCAAAGTATATCAGTTCTGCTAACTCCCAATGCCTAGAACCGTTGTAGTAAACCCAACTCAAAGTATATCAGTTCTGCTAACTCCTGTTGCCTAGAACCGTTGTAGTGAACCCAACTCAAAGTATATCAGTTCTGCTAACTCCCGATGCCTAGAACCGTTGTAGTCAACCCAACTCAAAGTATATCAGTTCTGCTAACTCCTGTTGCCTAGAACCGTTGTAGTAAACCCAACTCAAAGTATATCAGTTCTGCTAACTCCTGTTGCCTAGAACCGTTGTAGTCAACCCAACTCAAAGTATATCAGTTCTGCTAACTCCTGTTGCCTAGAACCGTTGTAGTCAACCCAACTCAAAGTATATCAGTTCTGCTAACTCCTGTTGCCTAGAACCGTTGTAGTAAACCCAACTCAAAGTATATCAGTTCTGCTAACTCCTGTTGCCTAGAACCGTTGTAGTAAACCCAACTCAAAGTATATCAGTTTTGCTAACTCCTGTTGCCTAGAAC
Organism: Oncorhynchus kisutch; assembly: GCF_002021735.2. Taxonomy (NCBI): domain Eukaryota; kingdom Metazoa; phylum Chordata; class Actinopteri; order Salmoniformes; family Salmonidae; genus Oncorhynchus; species Oncorhynchus kisutch. The sequence goes on from NW_022261980.1 coordinate 13,163,022, forward strand.
CGTTGTAGTAAACCCAACTCAAAGTATATCAGTTCTGCTAACTCCCGATGCCTAGAACCGTTGTAGTCAACCCAACTCAAAGTATATCAGTTCTGCTAACTCCTGTTGCCTAGAACCGTTGTAGTGAACCCAACTCAAAGTATATCAGTTCTGCTAACTCCTGTTGCCTAGAACCGTTGTAGTGAACCCAACTCAAAGTATATCAGTTCTGCTAACTCCTGTTGCCTAGAACCGTTGTAGTCAACCCAACTCAAAGTATATCAGTTCTGCTAACTCCTGTTGCCTAGAACCGTTGTAGTGAACCCAACTCAAAGTATATCAGTTCTGCTAACTCCTGTTGCCTAGAACCGTTGTAGTCAACCCAACTCAAAGTATATCAGTTCTGCTAACTCCTGTTGCCTAGAACCGTTGTAGTGAACCCAACTCAAAGTATATCAGTTCTGCTAACTCCTGTTGCCTAGAACCGTTGTAGTAAACCCAACTCAAAGTATATCAGTATTCAAAACTTAAAGTGACATCATCTTTAGAAGTTGTACATACTTAACTGTTTTATGTTTTATTCACTATTTTCCAATAAATTAATTTTTCCATTCAATAAGTATTCTGAATTAAAATGATTGAACTAACTTGAACATGAATATGTGTTGTAGTGAACATAAATAAATGCAGGTTCCATCTATTAAATTTTTTAAAAACTTCATTATTCATTTTTGTCAAGTTTAAGTAGTAAAGTGGTTCAGATGAGTCATTTTCAGTGGTCGTGTCTTAATGTTTAATAATGTTTTATGCGTTTGATGATTTGTCATTTTAACCCACCGTAACAGTCATTGTTGAACACCGAGCTCATTCCTCTAGTAGTAACCAGTCATTGTTGAACACAGAGCTCATTCCTCTAGTAGTAACCAGTCATTGTTGAACACAGAGCTCATTCCTCTAGTAGTAACCAGTCATTGTTGAACACCGAGCTCATTCCTCTAGTAGTAACCAGTCATTGTTGAACACCGAGCTCATTCCTCTAGTAGTAACTGAAGGTAGAGCTGTAAACCAGTCATTGTTGAACACCGAGCTCATTCCTCTAGTAGTAACCAGTCATTGTTGAACACAGAGCTCATTCCTCTAGTAGTAACCAGTCATTGTTGAACACCGAGCTCATTCCTCTAGTAGTAACCAGTCATTGTTGAACACCGAGCTCATTCCTCTAGTAGTAACCAGTCATTGTTGAACACAGAGCTCATTCCTCTAGTAGTAACCAGTCATTGTTGAACACCGAGCTCATTCCTCTAGTAGTAACCAGTCATTGTTGAACACCGAGCTCATTCCTCTAGTAGTAACCAGTCATTGTTGAACACAGAGCTCATTCCTCTAGTAGTAACCAGTCATTGTTGAACACCGAGCTCATTCCTCTAGTAGTAACCAGTCATTGTTGAACACAGAGCTCATTCCTCTAGTAGTAACCAGTCATTGTTGAACACCGAGCTCATTCCTCTAGTAGTAACCAGTCATTGTTGAACATCGAGCTCATTCCTCTAGTAGTAACCAGTCATTGTTGAACACCGAGCTCATTCCTCTAGTAGTAACCAGTCATTGTTGAACACCGAGCTCATTCCTCTAGTAGTAACCAGTCATTGTTGAACACCGAGCTCATTCCTCTAGTAGTAACCAGTCATTGTTGAACACCGAGCTCATTCCTCTAGTAGTAACCAGTCATTGTTGAACACAGAGCTCATTCCTCTAGTAGTAACCAGTCATTGTTGAACACCGAGCTCATTCCTCTAGTAGTAACCAGTCATTGTTGAACACCGAGCTCATTCCTCTAGTAGTAACCAGTCATTGTTGAACACCGAGCTCATTCCTCTAGTAGTAACCAGTCATTGTTGAACACCGAGCTCATTCCTCTAGTAGTAACCAGTCATTGTTGAACACCGAGCTCATTCCTCTAGTAGTAACCAGTCATTGTTGAACACAGAGCTCATTCCTCTAGTAGTAACCAGTCATTGTTGAACACCGAGCTCATTCCTCTAGTAGTAACCAGTCATTGTTGAACACAGAGCTCATTCCTCTAGTAGTAACCAGTCATTGTTGAACACAGAGCTCATTCCTCTAGTAGTAACCAGTCATTGTTGAACACAGAGCTCATTCCTCTAGTAGTAACCAGTCATTGTTGAACACAGAGCTCATTCCTCTAGTAGTAACTGGAGGTAGAGCTGTAAACCAGTCATTGTTGAACACAGAGCTCATTCCTCTAGTAGTAACCAGTCATTGTTGAACACAGTGCTCATTCATCTAGTAGTAACTGGAGGTAGAGATGTAAACCAGTCATTGTTGAACACAGTGCTCATTCCTCTAGTAGTGACTGGAGGTAGAGATGTAACCAGTCATTGTTGAACACAGAGCTCATTCCTCTAGCAGTAACCAGTCATTGTTGAACACAGAGCTCATTCCTCTAGCAGTAACTGGAGGTTGAGATGTAACCAGTCATTGTTGAACACAGAGCTCATTCCTCTAGTAGTAACCAGTCATTGTTGAACACAGTGCTCATTCCTCTAGTAGTAACCAGTCATTGTTGAACACAGAGCTCATTCCTCTAGCAGTAACTGGAGGTAGAGATGTAACCAGTCATTGTTGAACACAGAGCTCATTCCTCTAGTAGTAACCAGTCATTGTTGAACACAGAGCTCATTCCTCTAGTAGTAACCAGTCATTGTTGAACACAGAGCTCATTCCTCTAGTAGTAACCAGTCATTGTTGAACACAGTGCTCATTCCTCTAGTAGTAACTGAAGGTAGAGATGTAACCAGTACAGGAAGCTGCATTGTACAGTGAAGAGGCGACTCCGGGATGCTGGCCTTCTAGACAGAGTTCCTCTCCATCTTAATTAATCTTGTGTTTTTATTGGCCAGTCTGAGATATGGCTTTGTCTTTGCAACTCTGCCTAGAAGGCCAGCATCCCGGAGTCGCCTCTTCACTGTTGACGTTGAGACTGGTGTTTTGCGGCTACTATTTAATGAAGCTGCCAGTTGAGGACTTGTGAGGTGTCTGTTTCTCAAACTAGACCCTCTATTGTACTTGTCCTCTTGCTTAGTTATGCACCGGGGCCTCCCACGCCTCTTTCTATTCTGTTTAGAGACAGTTTCCGCTGTTCTCTGAAAGGAGTAGTACACAGCATTGTCTTCAGCAAAGTCTTCAGTTTCTTGGAAATTTCTTGCAACAACAAGAATAGATCAAGAATAGACTGATGAGTTTCAGAAGAAGGTTCTTTGTTTCTGGCCATTTGGAGCCTGTAATCGAACCCACAAATGCTGATGCTCCAGATACTCAACTAGTCTAAAGAAGGTCCGTTTTATTGCTTCTTTAATCAGAACAACTGTTTTCAGCTGTGCGAACATAATTGCAACTGGGTTTTGTAATGATCAATTCGCCTTTTAAAATTATAAACTTGGATTAGCTAGCACAACATGCCATTGGAACACAGGAGTGATGGTTGCTGATAATGGGCCTCTGTATGTCTTTGTAGATATTCCATAAAAAATCTGCCATTTCCAGCTACAATAGTCATTTACAACATTAACAATGTCTACACTGTATTTCTTATCAATTTGATGTTATTTTAATGGACAATTGATTTTCTTAGTGACCCCAAACTTTTGAACGGTAGTGTACATATTAGACAACTGTTTTTAGAAATATTATATTTTCTTCATAGTCTGTTACGTAGGACATCCATCTTGAAGCCAATAGTTGATTGTCTGCCTCACCTCAAGGGCACCAAAACACCAGATGGCTAAACGTGCTAGCTGCTAACCACTGTGAAAACAATCAGGTGGCTAAACGTCCTAGCTGCTAACCACTGTGAAAACAATCAGGTGGCTAAACGTGCTAGCTGCTAACCACTGTGAAAACAATCAGGTGGCTAAACGAGCTAGCTGCTAACCACTGTGAAAACAATCAGGTCGCTAAACGTGCTAGCTGCTAACCACTGTGAAAACAATCAGGTGGCTAAACGTGCTAGCTGCTAACCACTGTGAAAACAATTAGGTGGCTAAACGTGCTAGCTGCTAACCACTGTGAAAACAATCAGGTGGCTAAACGTGCTAGCTGCTAACCACGGTGAAAACAATCAGGTGGCTAAACCTGCTAGCTGCTAACCACGGTGAAAACAATCAGGTGGCTAAACGTGCTAGCTGCTAACCACGGTGAAAACAATCAGGTGGCTAAACGTGCTAGCTGCTAACCACTGTGAAAACAATCAGGTGGCTAAACGTGCTAGCTGCTAACCACTGTGAAAACAATCAGGTGGCTAAACGTGCTAGCTGCTAACCACTGTGAAAACAATCAGGTGGCTAAACGTGCTAGCTGCTAACCACTGTGAAAACAATCAGGTGGCTTCTGTAATATTGTTAGCGGTCAGCACAATGTTGAAAGGGGAAACGACAGAGGGGGTCAGGTACTGTAGAGAGGTCAGGGGACAGGCAGCGGTCACAGGAAGTGAGTCTTTACAGCCAAACACCTGCAGTCAGCCTACAGCAGCCGAGTGTGTGTGTGTGTGTGTGTGTGTGTGTGTGTGTGTGTGTGTGTCAAATCATCAAATCCATTTGTATTTGTCACATGCGCCAGATACAACAGGTGTAGGCCTTACAGTGAAATGCTTACTTACAAGCCCTTAACCAACAATGCAGGTTTAAGAAAACCCCCAAAAAAGTAAGAGATAAGACTAACAAATAATTACAGAGCAGCAGTAAATAACAATAGTGAGACTGTATATCGGGGGCACCGGTGTTGAGGTAATATGTACATTTAGGTAAAGTTACTAAAGTGACTATGCATAGATAATGCATTTTCTTCCCTCTGGCTGCACATTTTTACATGCTGATAGAAATGAGGTAAAACTGATTTAAGTTTCTCTGCATTAAATTCGCTGGCCACTAGGAGCCTGGCCTCTGGATGAGCGTTTTCCTGTTTGCTTCAGTTTAGCCCAGCAGCGTCATGGCAACGGGACACACATGTACTGTGGCCATGGAAACATACACAAAACTGAACGACCGACCTCGCTGCCAACGGAACGGACGCCACTGATGCATCCTGTTTCCTCTGAGTGAGCTATGGGCTGTGTCCCAAATGGCACCCATTTCCCTAAATAGTGCACTACTTTAGACCAGAGCCCTATTCACCATATAGTGCACTACTTTTCACCAGAACCCGATGTAGTCGTGCACTACTTTTCACCAGAGCCCTATGTAGTAGTGCACTACACAGGGGATAGGGTGCCCTTTGAGACAAAGGCATGCTCTCTTCCTGTAGCTCCGGCCTTCTGTCATTTCTCGTTTCTCATTGTTGCAACAAAGCAAAAATAAATATAGTTTAGGTTGATTTATTAATGTGCTGCATAGAAGTGCATTAAAACATTAACAAGTAGCATAATAACATAATAACATTAACAAGTAGAATAATAACAGTTATTCTACCTGGAACCAAAAACAGTTTCCACCTGGAACTAAAAAGGGTTCCGCCTGGAACCAAAAAGGGTTCCGCCTGGAACTAAATAGGGTTCCGCCTGGAACCAAAAAGGGTTCCGCCTGGAACCAAAAAGGGTTCCGCCTGGAACTAAATAGGGTTCCGCCTGGAACCAAAAAGGGTTCCGCCTGGAACCAAAAAGGGTTCCGCCTGGAACTAAAAAGGGTTCCACCTGGAACTATAAAGGGTTCCACCTGGAACTAAAAAGGGTTCCACCTGGAACTAAAAAGGGTTCTACCTGGAACTAAAAAGAGTTCCACCTGGAACTAAAAAAGTTTCTCTTATGGGGACAGCCGAAGAATCCTTTTGGAACTCTTTTTTCTAAGACTGTAGCGTAATTAGATCTCTGGTATAAAAAAAAAATCTACATGCAAGTGTTTTTCTTCTGGATAAAGGACCATTTATTTCCTGTGTAACATTTGAAACCACTACCACACACCTGCAGATGTTTCTTTAACTAGATTTTTCTTAACTAGAAATGTAGTAACCTTGCAACTACTCGTAATGAGTCCATCATCAAAAATATGTTTGAGTCACCAATAGGTTTGAGTCACCAGTAGGTTTGAGTAACCAGTAGGTTTGAGTCACCAATAGGTTTGAGTCACCAGTAGGTTTGAGTCACCAAAAGGTTTGAGTAACCAGTAGGTTTGAGTCACCAATAGGTTTGCGTCACCAGTAGGTTTGAGTCACCAGAAGGTTTGAGTCACCAGTAGGTTTCAGTCACCAATATATTTGAGTAACCAGTAGGTTTGAGTCACCAGTAGGTTTGAGTCACCAAAATATTTGAGTAACCAATAGGTTTGCGTCACCAATAGGTTTGAGTCACCAATAGGTTTGAGTCACCAGTAGGTTTGAGTCACCAATAGGTTTGAGTCACCAATAGGTTTGGGTCACCAGTAGGTTTGAGTCACCAGTAGGTTTGAGTCACCAGTAGGTTTGAGTCACCAATAGGTTTGAGTCACCAGTAGGTTTGAGACACAAGTAGGTTTGAGGCACCCATAGGTTTGAGTCACCAATAGGTTTGAGTCACCAGTAGGTTTGAGTCACCAGTAGGTTTGAGTCACCAGTAGGTTTGAGTCACCATTAGGTTTGAGTCACCAGTAGGTTTGAGTCACCATTAGGTTTGAGTCACCAATAGGTTTGAGTCACCAGTAGGTTTGAGGCACCAATAAGTTTGAGTCACCAATAGGTTTGAGTCACCAATAGGTTTGAGTAACCAGTAGGTTTGAGTCACCAGTAGGTTTCAGTCACCAATATATTTGAGTAACCAGAAGGTTTGAGTCACCATTAGGTTTGAGTCACCAATATGTTTGAGTCACCAGTAGGTTTTAGTCACCAATCGGTTTGAGTCACCAATATGTTTGAGTCACCAGTAGGTTTGAGTCACCAATATATTTGAGTAACCAATAGGTTTGAGTCACCAATAGGTTTGAGTCACCAATAGGTTTGAGTCACCAATAGGTTTGAGTCACCAATATATTTGAGTAACCAATAGGTTTGAGTCACCAATAGGTTTGAGTAACCAAGGGAACAAGAAGTAATAGCTAAATAGTAAACTACCACACATCTTTAAGAGGAAACCATTGATTCAATACAATAGACCTGTTGTGGAGGAACATGGCTCACACACATGCACACACATGAATGCACAAACACACACACGCACGCTCGCTCACTCACTCACTCACTCACTCACTCACTCACTCACTCCCTCACTCACTCACTATGTCAGGCCTAACAGTAGATCAGCAATGTCAACTCCTTTCCTGATCAGCTCAATGCCTTCCCCAGGGTAGAGCAGTGTCTCTCCCTTCATATCTAGAGTCTTACACATCAACACTGACAGAGCATTTAAAACCAATAGCACAGCACACTGAAGGCTGCGTCCCTAATAGCACCCTGTTCCCCAAGGGCTCCGGTCAAACCTGTACACTATATAGTAAACAGGGAGTCATTTGGGACACAGCCCAGGTCCATTGAGACACAGCCCAGGTCCATATACTGTAAGCCCTGATAGTATATGTCACAGCACTTCATTGGTGAACGCTAGCTAATGTTGTCTTGTTTCCCTATAGTCTATTCAGCACCATTGAGACATCAGTCAGATTACCTACAGTCTAATCAGCACCATTGAGACGTCAGTCAGATTACCTACAGTCTATTCAGCACCATTGAGACATCAGTCAGATTACCTACAGTCTAATCAGCACCATTGAGACGTCAGTCAGACGACCTACAGTCTAATCAGCACCATTGAGACATCAGTCAGACAACCTACAGTCTAATCAGCACCATTGAGACATCAGTCAGATTACCTACAGTCTAATCAGCACCATTGAGACATCAATCAGATTACCTACAGTCTAATCAGCACCATTGAGACATCAGTCAGATTACCTACAGTCTAATCAGCACCATTGAGACATCAGTCAGATTACCTACAGTCTAATCAGCATCATTGAGACATCAGTCAGATTACCTACAGTCTATTCAGCACCATTGAGACATCAGTCAGATTACCTACAGTCTATTCAGCATCATTGAGACATAAATCAGACGACCTACAGTCTAATCAGCACCATTGAGACATCAGTCAGATTACCTACAGTCTAATCAGCACCATTGAGACATCAGTCAGATTACCTTCAGTCTAATCAGCATCATTGAGACATCAGTCAGATTACCTACAGTCTAATCAGCACCATTGAGACATCAGTCAGACGACCTACAGTCTAATCAGCACCATTGAGACATCAGTCAGATTACCTACAGTCTAATCAGCACCATTGAGACATCAGTCAGATGACCTACAGTCTAATCTGCACCATTGAGACATCAGTCAGATTACCTACAGTCTAATCAGCACCATTGAGACATCAGTCAGATTACCTACAGTCTAATCAGCACCATTGAGACATCAGTCAGATTACCTTCAGTCTAATCAGCATCATTGAGACATCAGTCAGATTACCTACAGTCTAATCAGCACCATTGAGACATCAGTCAGACGACCTACAGTCTAATCAGCACCATTGAGACATCAGTCAGACGACCTACAGTCTAATCAGCACCATTGAGACATCAGTCAGATTACCTACAGTCTAATCAGCACCATTGAGACATCAGTCAGATTACCTACAGTCTAATCAGCACCATTGAGACATCAGTCAGATTACCTTCAGTCTAATCAGCATCATTGAGACATCAGTCAGATTACCTACAGTCTAATCAGCACCATTGAGACATCAGTCAGACGACCTACAGTCTAATCAGCACCATTGAGACATCAGTCAGATTACCTACAGTCTAATCAGCACCATTGAGACATCAGTCAGATTACCTACAGTCTAATCTGCACCATTGAGACATCAGTCAGATTACCTACAGTCTAATCAGCACCATTGAGACATCAGTCAGATTACCTACAGTCTAATCAGCACCATTGAGACATCAGTCAGATTACCTTCAGTCTAATCAGCATCATTGAGACATCAGTCAGATTACCTACAGTCTAATCAGCACCATTGAGACATCAGTCAGACGACCTACAGTCTAATCAGCACCATTGAGACATCAGTCAGACGACCTACAGTCTAATCAGCACCATTGAGACATCAGTCAGATTACCTACAGTCTAATCAGCACCATTGAGACATCAGTCAGATTACCTACAGTCTAATCAGCACCATTGAGACATCAGTCAGATTACCTACAGTCTAATCAGCACCATTGAGACATCAGTCAGATTACCTACAGTCTAATCAGCACCATTGAGACATCAGTCAGACGACCTACAGTCTAATCAGCATCATTGAGACATCAGTCAGACGACCTACAGTCTAATCAGCACCATTGAGACATCAGTCAGATTACCTACAGTCTAATCAGCACCATTGAGACATCAGTCAGACGACCTACAGTCTAATCACCATCATTGAGACATCAGTCAGATTACCTACAGTCTAATCAGCACCATTGAGACATCAGTCAGATTACCTACAGTCTAATCAGCACCATTGAGACATCAGTCAGACGACCTACAGTCTAATCAGCACCATTGAGACATCAGTCAGATTACCTACAGTCTAATCAGCACCATTGAGACATCAGTCAGATTACCTACAGTCTAATCAGCACCATTGAGACATCAGTCAGATTACCTACAGTCTAATCAGCATCATTGAGACATCAGTCAGACGACCTACAGTCTAATCAGCATCATTGAGACATCAGTCAGATTACCTACAGTCTAATCAGCACCATTGAGACATCAGTCAGACGACCTACAGTCTAATCAGCATCATTGAGACATCAGTCAGATTACCTACAGTCTAATCAGCACCATTGAGACATCAGTCAGATTACCTACAGTCTAATCAGCACCATTGAGACATCAGTCAGACGACCTACAGTCTAATCAGCATCATTGAGACATCAGTCAGACGACCTACAGTCTAATCAGCACCATTGAGACATCAGTCAGATTACCTACAGTCTAATCAGCACCATTGAGACATCAGTCAGATTACCTACAGTCTAATCAGCACCATTGAGACATCAGTCAGATTACCTACAGTCTAATCAGCACCATTGAGACATCAGTCAGATTACCTTCAGTCTAATCAGCACCATTGAGACATCAGTCAGATTACCTACAGTCTAATCAGCACCATTGAGACATCAGTCAGATTACCTTCAGTCTAATCAGCACCATTGAGACATCAGTCAGACGACCTACAGTCTAATCAGCACCATTGAGACATCAGTCAGATTACCTACAGTCTAATCAGCACCATTGAGACATCAGTCAGATTACCTACAGTCTAATCAGCACCATTGAGACATCAGTCAGATTACCTACAGTCTAATCAGCACCATTGAGACATCAGTCAGACGACCTACAGTCTAATCAGCACCATTGAGACATCAGTCAGATTACCTACAGTCTAATCAGCACCATTGAGACATCAGTCAGACGACCTACAGTCTAATCACCATCATTGAGACATCAGTCAGATTACCTACAGTCTAATCAGCACCATTGAGACATCAGTCAGATTACCTACAGTCTAATCAGCACCATTGAGACATCAGTCAGACGACCTACAGTCTAATCAGCACCATTGAGACATCAGTCAGATTACCTACAGTCTAATCAGCACCATTGAGACATCAGTCAGATTACCTACAGTCTAATCAGCACCATTGAGACATCAGTCAGATTACCTACAGTCTAATCAGCACCATTGAGACATCAGTCAGACGACCTACAGTCTAATCAGCACCATTGAGACATCAGTCAGATTACCTACAGTCTAATCAGCACCATTGAGACATCAGTCAGATTACCTACAGTCTAATCAGCACCATTGAGACATCAGTCAGATTACCTACAGTCTAATCAGCATCATTGAGACATCAGTCAGATTACCTACAGTCTAATCAGCACCATTGAGACATCAGTCAGACGACCTACAGTCTAATCAGCACCATTGAGACATCAGTCAGATTACCTACAGTCTAATCAGCACCATTGAGACATCAGTCAGATTACCTACAGTCTAATCAGCACCATTGAGACATCAGTCAGACGACCTACAGTCTAATCAGCATCATTGAGACATCAGTCAGACGACCTACAGTCTAATCAGCATCATTGAGACATCAGTCAGATTACCTACAGTCTAATCAGCACCATTGAGACATCAGTCAGACGACCTACAGTCTAATCAGCATCATTGAGACATCAGTCAGATTACCTACAGTCTAATCAGCACCATTGAGACGTCAGTCAGATTACCTACAGTCTAATCAGCACCATTGAGACATCAGTCAGACGACCTACAGTCTAATCAGCATCATTGAGACATCAGTCAGACGACCTACAGTCTAATCAGCACCATTGAGACATCAGTCAGACGACCTACAGTCTAATCAGCACCATTGAGACATCAGTCAGATTACCTACAGTCTAATCAGCACCATTGAGACATCAGTCAGACGACCTACAGTCTAATCACCATCATTGAGACATCAGTCAGATTACCTACAGTCTAATCAGCACCATTGAGACATCAGTCAGATTACCTACAGTCTAATCAGCACCATTGAGACATCAGTCAGACGACCTACAGTCTAATCAGCACCATTGAGACATCAGTCAGATTACCTACAGTCTAATCAGCACCATTGAGACATCAGTCAGATTACCTACAGTCTAATCAGCACCATTGAGACATCAGTCAGATTACCTACAGTCTAATCAGCACCATTGAGACATCAGTCAGATTACCTACAGTCTAATCAGCACCATTGAGACATCAGTCAGATTACCTACAGTCTAATCAGCACCATTGAGACATCAGTCAGATTACCTACAGTCTAATCAGCATCATAGAGACATCAGTCAGATTACCTACAGTCTAATCAGCACCATTGAGACATCAGTCAGACGACCTACAGTCTAATCAGCATCATTGAGACATCAGTCAGACGACCTACAGTCTAATCAGCATCATTGAGACATCAGTCAGATTACCTACAGTCTAATCAGCACCATTGAGACATCAGTCAGATGACCTACAGTCTAATCAGCATCATTGAGACATCAGTCAGATTACCTACAGTCTAATCAGCACCATTGAGACATCAGTCAGATTACCTACAGTCTAATCAGCACCATTGAGACATCAGTCAGACGACCTACAGTCTAATCAGCATCATTGAGACATCAGTCAGACGACCTACAGTCTAATCAGCACCATTGAGACATCAGTCAGATTACCTACAGTCTAATCAGCACCATTGAGACATCAGTCAGATTACCTACAGTCTAATCAGCACCATTGAGACATCAGTCAGATTACCTACAGTCTAATCAGCACCATTGAGACATCAGTCAGATTACCTTCAGTCTAATCAGCACCATTGAGACATCAGTCAGACGACCTACAGTCTAATCAGCACCATTGAGACATCAGTCAGATTACCTACAGTCTAATCAGCACCATTGAGACATCAGTCAGATTACCTACAGTCTAATCAGCACCATTGAGACATCAGTCAGATTACCTACAGTCTAATCAGCACCATTGAGACATCAGTCAGATTACCTACAGTCTAATCAGCACCATTGAGACATCAGTCAGACGACCTACAGTCTAATCAGCATCATTGAGACATCAGTCAGACTACCTACAGTCTAATCAGCACCATTGAGACATCAGTCAGATTACCTACAGTCTAATCAGCACCATTGAGACATCAGTCAGACGACCTACAGTCTAATCACCATCATTGAGACATCAGTCAGATTACCTACAGTCTAATCAGCACCATTGAGACATCAGTCAGATTACCTACAGTCTAATCAGCACCATTGAGACATCAGTCAGACGACCTACAGTCTAATCAGCACCATTGAGACATCAGTCAGATTACCTACAGTCTAATCAGCACCATTGAGACATCAGTCAGATTACCTACAGTCTAATCAGCACCATTGAGACATCAGTCAGATTACCTACAGTCTAATCAGCACCATTGAGACATCAGTCAGACGACCTACAGTCTAATCAGCACCATTGAGACATCAGTCAGATTACCTACAGTCTAATCAGCACCATTGAGACATCAGTCAGATTACCTACAGTCTAATCAGCACCATTGAGACATCAGTCAGATTACCTACAGTCTAATCAGCATCATTGAGACATCAGTCAGATTACCTACAGTCTAATCAGCACCATTGAGACATCAGTCAGACGACCTACAGTCTAATCAGCACCATTGAGACATCAGTCAGATTACCTACAGTCTAATCAGCACCATTGAGACATCAGTCAGATTACCTACAGTCTAATCAGCACCATTGAGACATCAGTCAGACGACCTACAGTCTAATCAGCATCATTGAGACATCAGTCAGACGACCTACAGTCTAATCAGCATCATTGAGACATCAGTCAGATTACCTACAGTCTAATCAGCACCATTGAGACATCAGTCAGACGACCTACAGTCTAATCAGCATCATTGAGACATCAGTCAGATTACCTACAGTCTAATCAGCACCATTGAGACATCAGTCAGATTACCTACAGTCTAATCAGCACCATTGAGACATCAGTCAGACGACCTACAGTCTAATCAGCATCATTGAGACATCAGTCAGACGACCTACAGTCTAATCAGCACCATTGAGACATCAGTCAGACGACCTACAGTCTAATCAGCATCATTGAGACATCAGTCAGATTACCTACAGTCTAATCAGCACCATTGAGACATCAGTCAGATTACCTACAGTCTAATCAGCACCATTGAGACATCAGTCAGATTACCTACAGTCTAATCAGCACCATTGAGACATCAGTCAGATTACCTACAGTCTAATCAGCACCATTGAGACATCAGTCAGATTACCTACAGTCTAATCAGCACCATTGAGACATCAGTCAGATTACCTACAGTCTAATCAGCACCATTGAGACATCAGTCAGATTACCTACAGTCTAATCAGCACCATTGAGACATCAGTCAGATTACCTACAGTCTAATCAGCACCATTGAGACATCAGTCAGATTACCTACAGTCTAATCAGCACCATTGAGACATCAGTCAGATTACCTACAGTCTAATCAGCACCATTGAGACATCAGTCAGATTACCTACAGTCTAATCAGCATCATTGAGGCATCAGTCAGATTACCTACAGTCTAATCAGCACCATTGAGACATCAGTCAGATTACCTACAGTCTAATCAGCACCATTGAGACATCAGTCAGACGACCTACAGTCTAATCAGCACCATTGAGACATCAGTCAGATTACCTACAGTCTAATCAGCACCATTGAGACATCAGTCAGACGACCTACAGTCTAATCAGCATCATTGAGGCATCAGTCAGATTACCTACAGTCTAATCAGCACCATTGAGACATCAGTCAGATTACCTACAGTCTAATCAGCACCATTGAGACATCAGTCAGACGACCTACAGTCTAATCAGCACCATTGAGACATCAGTCAGATTACCTACAGTCTAATCAGCACCATTGAGACATCAGTCAGACGACCTACAGTCTAATCAGCACCATTGAGACATCAGTCAGATTACCTACAGTCTAATCAGCATCATTGAGACATCAGTCAGATTACCTACAGTCTAATCAGCACCATTGAGACATCAGTCAGATGACCTACAGTCTAATCAGCACCATTGAGACATCAGTCAGATTACCTACAGTCTAATCAGCACCATTGAGACATCAGTCAGACGACCTACAGTCTAATCAGCACCATTGAGACATCAGTCAGATTACCTACAGTCTAATCAGCACCATTGAGACATCAGTCAGACGACCTACAGTCTAATCAGCACCATTGAGACATCAGTCAGATTACCTACAGTCTAATCAGCACCATTGAGACATCAGTCAGACGACCTACAGTCTAATCAGCACCATTGAGACATCAGTCAGATTACCTACAGTCTAATCAGCATCATTGAGACATCAGTCAGATTACCTACAGTCTAATCAGCACCATTGAGACATCAGTCAGACGACCTACAGTCTAATCAGCACCATTGAGACATCAGTCAGATTACCTACAGTCTAATCAGCACCATTGAGACATCAGTCAGACGACCTACAGTCTAATCAGCACCATTGAGACATCAGTCAGATTACCTACAGTCTAATCAGCACCATTGAGACATCAGTCAGATTACCTACAGTCTAATCAGCACCATTGAGACATCAGTCAGATTACCTACAGTCTAATCAGCATCATTGAGACATCAGTCAGATTACCTACAGTCTAATCAGCACCATTGAGACATCAGTCAGACGACCTACAGTCTAATCAGCACCATTGAGACATCAGTCAGATTACCTACAGTCTAATCTGCACCATTGAGGCATTTGTATTTTTTATATTTTTTAAATTAACCTTAATTTAACTAGGCAAGTCAGTTAAGAACAAATTCTTATTTACAAAGACAGCCTACCCCGGCCAAACCCTAACCCGGATGAAGCTGGGGCAATTGTGCCCCGTCATATGGGACTCCCAATCACGGCCGGGTTGTGATACAGCCCAGGATCGAACCAGGGCGTCCGTAGTGACTCCTCTAGCACTGAGATGCAGTAGTGCCTTAGACCGTTGCGCCACGACAGTAAGCAGTTCACGTCATGCATTACAAACTGAGCTACTCAGCTGCTGCAGATGACAACAAGACTGGTGTGGGATGTCTCGTCTTACACCCTGGTGCAGTCTACGATAACCAGAGCAGCATGTTCTATTGTAGAATTCTACAGCAGGAAAGTGTTGGCTGTTAGCCTCCATTCCAGCTTGGTGACTTACATTGGATATAGCTCCGGGAGCCCATTGTCCGGTGTGGGGCTGGTGGTGCTGGCTGGGCCAGTGTGGGGGTCCTGGTCTCCCTGTCTCTCCCTGGCCCTTCGTCTCCGTTCCCGCTCTATCTCCTCAGCATCCTCAATACTGCGCTGGGCCGTCACCCTGGAACACAGAGGCAGCGAAAGAGAATATACAAATAAAATTCATATTTTCATGTGTGGACCAATTAGGAAGTCTACAAACATATTCTCTCCTACTGGTGAGGTACAAGTGAGAGGAACAAAGTGAAAACCAGGGGATATATAAAAATGTTTAACTAGGAAAGTAACTAACTAACCAGCTCATCTGTCAGATAACTCTACTGTGACCCTGCTAACTAACCAGCTCACCTGTCAGATAACTATACTGTGACCCTACTAACTAACTAACCAGCTCACCTGACAGATAACTCTACTGTGACCCTACTAACTAACTAACCAGATCACCTGTCAGATAACTCTACTGTGACCCTGCTAACTAACCAGCTCACCTGTCAGATAACTATACTGTGACCCTACTAACTAACTAACCAGCTCACCTGACAGATAACTCTACTGTGACCCTACTAACTAACTAACCAGATCACCTGTCAGATAATTCTACTGTGACCCTGCTAACTAACTAACCAGATCATCTGTCAGATAATTCTACTGTGACCCTGCTAACTAACTAACCAGCTCACCTGACAGATAACTCTACTGTGACCCTGCTAACTAACTAACCAGCTCACCTGACAGATAACTCTACTGTGACCCTGCTAACTAACTAACCAGATCACCTGTCAGATAATTCTACTGTGACCCTGCTAACTAACTAACCAGCTCACCTGACAGATAACTCTACTGTGACCCTGCTAACTAACTAACCAGCTCACCTGACAGATAACTCTACTGTGACCCTGCTAACTAACTAACCAGCTCACCTGACAGATAACTCTACTGTGACCCTACTAACTAACCAGCTCACCTGACAGATAACTCTAACCAGCTCATGACTGTTGCCGCTATTAGAGTTTCTGAGTTGCAACTAGCCGTCTTCAACACACTGAACTTCACCCTCCCCCATTCGTCCTATATTCCAGCCATTAGCTCATAGCTCTGCCTCCTCCACTGCATGTGAAAGAGAGGAATAGAGTCATAGAGGGGGGTGAGTAGGTCGAGAGGCAGGGAGGGAGGAGTGAGTAGGTCGAGAGGCAGAGGAGAGTGGAGGGAGGGAGGGGTGAGTAGGTCGAGAGGCAGAGGAGAGAGCAGGGAGGGAGGCAGAGAGAAAGGGTGAGTAGGTTAAGAGGTAGAGGAGAGAGGAAGGAGTGGAGAGGGAGGCAGAGAGGCAGGGAGGCAGGGAGGGAGGGAGGGAGGGAGGGAGGGAGGGAGGGAGGGAGGGAGGGAGGGAGGGAGGGAGGGAGGGAGGGAGGGAGGGAGGGAGGGAGGGAGAAAAGAGACTCTGGAGAAGAGTTATGGTCAGGAGGACTGAAGAGGAGGATGCCAGAGGTTGGAGTGGGTCAAAGAGGAGTTTCTTGTCCTGGTATGAACTCTACACAGGAGAGCCATACACACACACACACACACACAAACATACACACTCCTAGGATCCATCATTTCCTCTCCATTCTTACTGTAAGTGGAGTCAACACAGCGACTGACAGTCCTCCTCAACAATGGCCTTTAATTCACCACATTGGAAACATTCATGTCAATTCAGCCATTTTGTTTCCTAAACTATTTCATAAAATAATAAAAGGACTGACTCATCTTGACCAGGGGGAAATGTTCTTTAATAATCTTTGTTGTGTTTCTGAATCTAAATCAATTAAAAAATGAAGGCTTGATTTCCATCCATAGACTAGACTCAGATTGTCATGCAAATAAATACTGCATAAAATCTCTTTCTTTCTACTGTTTCAAGATTGTTTATCATTAAATCACATCAAAGCCCACCATTCTCATTTCCCATATAATTGCTATGTAGACCACAGAGAAGACGGAGCTGCCAAATCACTAGTTTATATTGGAGCTCAGTTGCCTCTAATGTAATGAACCCGTGTGTTGCTGTTCTCTCTTCGGGTCTCTTTGGGTCACTAAATAATGAGTCTAAAGCGATAGGGGGGCCTGGCACAGAATGTGAGGAACTGTTACTATTGGGATGTTTTTCTCATTTTAAACACACAGGAAAACAAATAAGGACGTTCGATGAGAATCAAGAAGTACTTCGAATCAAAATCCGTTGTAAATCCCGATTGAAATGAATCAGGAAACATAACTGAACATGGACTTTATACACAACAAATCTAACGCATCCAATTATGAGTTGGAGTCAGGTGTGAGGAACTAGCTTGCCTTGAATGCACGTCTAGTCAAAGGCCGCTTTCACATTGACAACAGCAAAGGGACATTCTTTGTTGAGGTTCTTCAGAGACAATACTGTTGTGTTAAACTTACAAAATGATCCTGTCTTGGAATGCTACCTCCGGAAATCGAGCACGACACTCGTTTTCTCATTTGTAACATTGTGTGGTGATTTCACAGGTGGCACCACGGGTCCCAGAGTGATGCGGGGGGGGGGGGGGGGGGGGGTTGTCTTCCTGGGGCCCAGAGTGATGTGGGGGGGGGGGGTTGTCTTCCTGGGGCCTAGAGTTTTTTTCCTGACCTGATAGGGTAACCTAAACAGGTAAAATTCTCTGGGTGTGACATAGAAATAGATCATGTGTTAAAAACTGTTTTATAAAGGCTGTGATGTGACCAGGTTTTTCTAATCGGGTCATATGTTTGGGTTTTGTTTAGTTAAGACACTCCAGGACCTGTCTTACACATAGTCGATTGTGGATAAATACTTTTTTTTTCATCTTTCAATCGGTAAAAACACAAAAGGAAGGTAGTAAAATGCATTATTAGCACTTTTCTTTGAAGAAAATATATCCTATATAATTTTGGGGAACAACATTTTAACAATTCCCTTTGGTCTGGAGAATACATCTAAGCATAACCACAACCACACCACGTGTTGAATGCAGAAGCTTCTGAGGAAAATGAGTTTGATGAACATTCTATTAGCTATTTATGGCCTGTAGGCCTCATTGACCTGAGCTCATACAACTCGTTTGTGAGTAAAACAAGCATAAGGTATGGATTATTTTGACTATGTCAAATAAACATATTGTGCTATTTATCACAGACTATTTTGTGTCAAAGTTTAACAAGGACTCTCTCCTCCTCACCAGTGTCATGATCAAAGATATGATCATGAGCCTCAAATACAGTATAGCATTTGGTCATTGTGCTGCCACAGAATGAATTGTGAGCAAGGCCTCAAAACAGCTTTATATACCAGAGCTGCGAAAAAAGCTCTATATATTATTGAAACAATGTTGCGATTCCTTGTGAGAATGTCAACAGGTGTGGTTCAACAGGTGTGGTTCAACAGGTGTGGTTCCGTGGAGGAAAGATTCTATTGGGGAAAGGTTCCGATGGGGGCTGCCATGGAAACCAAGAAGGGGAGTGAGGTGTGTGTGTGTGTGTGTGTGTGTGTGTGTGTGTGTGTGTGTGTGTGTGTGTGTGTGTGTGTGTGTGTGTGTGTGTGTGTGTGTGTGTGTGTGTGTGTGTTTGTGTATGTGTTCATACACTCATGCATGTGGGGGTCTGAGAGAGGAAGTGTGTCTATCTGATGAATGGGCATGTGCCTGAACTCAGGTTTATACACTAATTGTGTCACCCATTCATTTCTACTGACCCGTCATTTTTGACCGAGAAAAGCCAAAGTTGTACAAAAGTTAAATAAAACTCCCAAAACTTAATGAAAAACATCTAAATGTATTTTGTGTGTTCAGATGCCTTGTGAGGACAGAGTCGTGGAACCGTATGACAATCAGATTCAATGAACTACATTTTTCAGAGAAAGAACTTGTAAATCGGTCCAATTCCACCAGAACACAGCAGGAGGGTTAACAAAAATGAAACATGGTTTGTTGTAATGTTGTCAGGCAGGCCTGCTGTTCTTTATATTCGTATTAGAGGGGTGGACATTCATTTTTTATTTACACTAACGTTAATTGATGAAGATCTGCTGTTAGCTTTAGCTAGCAGGAACTATATGCTTTTGTTGTTAGCTTTAGCTAGCAGGAACTATATGCTTTTGTTGTTAGCTTAAGCTAGCAGGTACTATATGCTTTTGTTGTTAGCTTTAGCTAGCAGGAACTATATGCTTTTGTTGTTAGCTTAAGCTAGCAGGTACTATATGCTTTTGTTGTTAGCTTTAGCTAGCAGGAACTATATGCTTTTGTCGTTAGCTTAAGCTAGCAGGAAATGTATGGTTTTGTTGTTAGCTTTAGCTAGCAGGAACTATATGCTTTTGTTGTTAGCTTTAGCTAGCAGGAACTATATGCATTTGTTGTTAGCTTTAGCTAGCAGGAACTATATGCTTTTGTCGTTAGCTTTAGCTAGCAGGAACTATATGCTTTTGTCTTGAAGCTAAAAATGCAGTGAGTGTACAGATGAGAAAATAAACCGTTAAATTGTCTGAACATGCTAGCGATTTGTTGCGTTATTCAAAAGTGTAATATGGTAGATGCATGAAGATTTGCTTGCTTAACGTTAGCTAGTAGCTAGCTAGTAGAATAGTTTGCAATGCTTAGCTTCCTGGCTAGAGGCTACTGTGACATCTACGGGATACTTCTGAGATGCGAAGCGAGAATGTCAACCGAACCCTCTCTCGGCTTGTGACATTCCCGCCATATTATGTCAATTGAAAATGTCACTCTGATAACTCTATTCAGTCACTCTGATAACTCTATTCAGCCACTCTGATAACTCTATTCAGTCACTCTGATAACTATATTCAGTCACTCTGATAACTATATTCGGTCACTCTGATAACTCTATTCGGTCACTCTGATAACTCTATTCGGTCACTCTGATAACTCTATTCAGTCACTCTGATAACTATATTCAGTAACTCTGATAACTATATTCAGTCACTCTGATAACTATATTCGGTCACTCTGATAACTCTATTCAGTCACTCTGATAACTCTATTCAGCCACTCTGATAACTCTATTCAGTCACTCTGATAACTATATTCAGTCACTCTGATAACTATATTCGGTCACTCTGATAACTCTATTCGGTCACTCTGATAACTCTATTCGGTCACTCTGATAACTCTATTCAGTCACTCTGATAACTATATTCAGTAACTCTGATAACTATATTTGGTCACTCTGATAGCTCTATTCAGTCACTCTGATAACTCTATTCAGTCACTCTGATAACTCTATTCAGTCACTCTGATAACTCTATTCAGTCACTCTGATACCTCTATTCAGTCACTCTGATAACTATTCAGTCACTCTGATAACTATTCAGTCACTCTGATAACTATATTCGGACACTCTGATAACTCTATTCGGTCACTCTGATAACTCTATTCAGTCACTCTGATAGCTCTATTCAGTCACTCTGATAACTCTATTCAGTCACTCTGATAACTATATTCAGTCACTCTGATAACTATATTCAGTCACTCTGATAACTCTATTCGGTCACTCTGATAACTCTATTCAGTCACTCTGATAACTCTATTCAATCACTCTGATAGCTCTATTCAGCCACTCTGATAACTCTATTCTGTCACTCTGATATCTCTATTCAGTGAAAATAAGCCCTAAGGTCTTTACTGTGTTAGAGAGCTGTATGCTACTGAAAAAACATCAGCCAACCTAGGTCACTACAGGATCACACCAGACAAAGTAGGTCACCTGAGGATCTGGCCTGGGATTGGCCAGTCTGAGCAGGAAGTATGAAGTGGCCAGCACAGCAACAAACAGAGGTACCTCTCAGTCTTAGTCTCAGTCTCCAAACAATAAGACAAACAAGAGGAATTAAACATTTAAAGCCACAATCCTTATTCATGTGGGTCCTTAATCCTAATTAAAATGACCATTGAAAAGCAGTAATTATTGCATAGTGCACTTTTAATCTGTGTAAACCTCTCTCATAATGCCACCAGGACTGTACTGTACAGTGTATACTGACAAAACCACCACCACCCATGTATTCTCTATGGCCAGAGGAGGTCATTCACTGCCAAAAGAGAGTTTGAGGGTACAAAACATTAGGAACATCTTCCTAACATTGAGTTGCGGCCCCTTTTTGCCCTCAGAACAGCCTCAATTCGTCGGGGCGTGGACTCTACAAGGTGTCGAAAGTGTTCCACAGGGTCTCTACAAGGTGTCGAAAGCCTTCCACAGGGACTCTACAAGGTGTTGAAAGTGTTCCACAGGGATGCTGGCCCATGTTGACTCTACAAGGTGTTGAAAGTGTTCCACAGGGATGCTGGCCCATGTTGACTCTACAAGGTGTGGAAAGTGTTCCACAGGGATGCTGGCCCATGTTGACTCTACAAGGTGTTGAAAGTGTTCCACAGGGATGCTGGCCCATGTTGACTCTACAAGGTGTTGAAAGTGTTCCACAGGGATGCTGACCCATGTTGACTCTACAAGGTGTTGAAAGTGTTCCACAGGGATGCTGGCCCATGTTGACTCTACAAGGTGTTGAAAGTGTTCCACAGGGATGCTGGCCCATGTTGACTCTACAAGGTGTTGAAAGTGTTCCACAGGGATGCTGGCCCATGTTGACTCTACAAGGTGTGGAAAGTGTTCCACAGGGATGCTGGCCCATGTTGACTCTACAAGGTGTTGAAAGTGTTCCACAGGGATGCTGGCCCATGTTGACTCTACAAGGTGTTGAAAGTGTTCCACAGGGATGCTGGCCCATGTTGACTCTACAAGGTGTGGAAAGTGTTCCACAGGGATGCTGGCCCATGTTGACTCTACAAGGTGTGGAAAGTGTTCCACAGGGATGCTGGCCCATGTTGACTCTACAAGGTGTTGAAAGTGTTCCACAGGGATGCTGGCCCATGTTGACTCTACAAGGTGTTGAAAGTGTTCCACAGGGATGCTGGCCCATGTTGACTCTACAAGGTGTGGAAAGTGTTCCACAGGGATGCTGGCCCATGTTGACTCTACAAGGTGTGGAAAGTGTTCCACAGGGATGCTGGCCCATGTTGACTCTACAAGGTGTGGAAAGTGTTCCACAGGGATGCTGGCCCATGTTGACTCTACAAGGTGTTGAAAGTGTTCCACAGGGATGCTGGCCCATGTTGACTCTACAAGGTGTTGAAAGTGTTCCACAGGGATGCTGGCCCATGTTGACTCTACAAGGTGTTGAAAGTGTTCCACAGGGATGCTGACCCATGTTGACTCTACAAGGTGTTGAAAGTGTTCCACAGGGATGCTGGCCCATGTTGACTCTACAAGGTGTTGAAAGTGTTCCACAGGGATGCTGGCCCATGTTGACTCTACAAGGTGTTGAAAGTGTTCCACAGGGATGCTGGCCCATGTTGACTCTACAAGGTGTGGAAAGTGTTCCACAGGGATGCTGGCCCATGTTGACTCTACAAGGTGTGGAAAGTGTTCCACAGGGATGCTGGCCCATGTTGACTCTACAAGGTGTTGAAAGTGTTCCACAGGGATGCTGGCCCATGTTGACTCTACAAGGTGTTGAAAGTGTTCCACAGGGATGCTGGCCCATGTTGACTCTACAAGGTGTTGAAAGTGTTCCACAGGGATGCTGACCCATGTTGACTCTACAAGGTGTTGAAAGTGTTCCACAGGGATGCTGGCCCATGTTGACTCTACAAGGTGTTGAAAGTGTTCCACAGGGATGCTGGCCCATGTTGACTCTACAAGGTGTGGAAAGTGTTCCACAGGGATGCTGGCCCATGTTGACTCTACAAGGTGTGGAAAGTGTTCCACAGGGATGCTGGCCCATGTTGACTCTACAAGGTGTTGAAAGTGTTCCACAGGGATGCTGGCCCATGTTGACTCTACAAGGTGTTGAAAGTGTTCCACAGGGATGCTGGCCCATGTTGACTCTACAAGGTGTTGAAAGTGTTCCACAGGGATGCTGGCCCATGTTGACTCTACAAGGTGTGGAAAGTGTTCCACAGGGATGCTGGCCCATGTTGACTCTACAAGGTGTGGAAAGTGTTCCACAGGGATGCTGGCCCATGTTGACTCTACAAGGTGTTGAAAGTGTTCCACAGGGATGCTGGCCCATGTTGACTCTACAAGGTGTTGAAAGTGTTCCACAGGGATGCTGGCCCATGTTGACTCTACAAGGTGTTGAAAGTGTTCCACAGGGATGCTGGCCCATGTTGACTCTACAAGGTGTTGAAAGTATTCCACAGGGATGCTGGCCCATGTTGACTCTACAAGGTGTGGAAAGTGTTCCACAGGGATGCTGGCCCATGTTGACTCTACAAGGTGTTGAAAGTGTTCCACAGGGATGCTGGCCCATGTTGACTCTACAAGGTGTTGAAAGTGTTCCACAGGGATGCTGGCCCATGTTGACTCTACAAGGTGTGGAAAGTGTTCCACAGGGATGCTGGCCCATGTTGACTCTACAAGGTGTGGAAAGTGTTCCACAGGGATGCTGGCCCATGTTGACTCTACAAGGTGTGGAAAGTGTTCCACAGGGATGCTGGCCCATGTTGACTCTACAAGGTGTGGAAAGTGTTCCACAGGGATGCTGGCCCATGTTGACTCTACAAGGTGTTGAAAGTGTTCCACAGGGATGCTGGCCCATGTTGACTCTACAAGGTGTGGAAAGTGTTCCACAGGGATGCTGGCCCATGTTGACTCTACAAGGTGTGGAAAGTGTTCCACAGGGATGCTGGCCCATGTTGACTCTACAAGGTGTGGAAAGTGTTCCACAGGGATGCTGGCCCATGTTGACTCTACAAGGTGTGGAAAGTGTTCCACAGGGATGCTGGCCCATGTTGACTCTACAAGGTGTGGAAAGTGTTCCACAGGGATGCTGGCCCATGTTGACTCTACAAGGTGTTGAAAGTGTTCCACAGGGATGCTGGCCCATGTTGACTCTACAAGGTGTTGAAAGTGTTCCACAGGGATGCTGGCCCATGTTGACTCTACAAGGTGTGGAAAGTGTTCCACAGGGACTCTACAAGGTGTGGAAAGTGTTCCACAGGGATGCTGGCCCATGTTGACTCTACAAGGTGTGGAAAGTGTTCCACAGGGACTCTACAAGGTGTTGAAAGTGTTCCACAGGGATGCTGGCCCATGTTGACTCCAATGCCTCCTACAGTAAAAAAAAAAAAAGTTGTCTGGATGTCCTTTGGGTGGTGGACCATTCTTGATTCACACGGGAAACTGTTGAGCGTGAAAAACCCAGCAGAGTTGCAGTTCTCAAGCCGGTGCACCTGGCACCTACTATCATACCCCGTTCACAGGCACTTCAATCTATTGTCTTGCCCTCTGAATGGCGCACACACACACACAATCCATGTCTCAATTGATTCAAGGCTTAAAAATCATTCTCCTCCCCTTCATCTACACTGATTGAAGCAGATTTAACAAGTGACATCAATAAGGGGATCATAGATTTTCACCTGGATTCACCTGATCAGTCTATGTCATGGAAGGAGCAGGTGTTCCTAATGTTTTGTCCACTCAGTGTAAAACCCTCAGTGTAGCAGCATATGCTAGCTAGAGTAGAGATGTGGTTGTGGGAGAACAGAAGAGAACAGGAAAACATATTGTGAAGACCAACCTTTCCAACCCTTTCCAACTCTTCCCAACCCTTTCCAACCCTTCCTAACCCTTTCCAACCCTTTCCAACGCTTTCCAACTCTTCCTAACCCTTTCCAACCCTTTCCAACCCTTTCCAACTCTTTCCAACCCTTTCCAATGCTTTCCAACCCTTTCCAACGCTTTCCAACCCTTTCCAACTCTTCCTAACCCTTTCCAACCCTTCCCAACTCTTCCCAACCCTTTCCAACTCTTCCTAACCCTTTCCAACTCTTCCTAACCCTTTCCAACCCTTCCTAACCCTTTCCATTTTGAGAATGTCCCTTCTATCAGCATTTTCTCTCATACTCCATAATGACTTGTGCGTCCCTGGGTTATGACACGTGTGCTCTGGGTTTTGACGGGTAAAACTCTATCTGAGGCGTGTCATTTCTTCCTCTCGGGGGAGGTGGAGACAGTCGAGGTCTGGGAGACAGATTGAGAGGGCTGGTGGAGAGGGCAGGAGGTGTGTGTGTGTGTGTGTGTGTGTGTGTGTGTGTGTGTGTGTGTGTGTGTGTGTGTGTGTGTGTGTGTGTGTGTGTGTGTGTGGTGCGTGCGTGCGTGCGTGCGTGCGTGCGTGCGTGCGTGCGTGCGTGCGTGCGTGCGTGCGTGCGTGCGTGTGTGTGTGAGTGTGTGAGTGTGTGTGTGTGTGTGTTTCTCCCCCAGATGATGTCATCTCCATTAGGGATGTTCCAGCCATAAAAGCCTCCATTGAACCCGCTGCAACCTGGTCTCAGAGCATTTCATATTATTCTATACGTAAATCCCAAGACAATCCATTTAGTATGATATGTTATGAATTACATGAAAGATTGCATCATCACAACAATCATAACGGCGTAACGGCAGTTTAAATGTCCCTCTGCAGACACAGACCTGGAAGAGTCCTAGTTGGCTGCGATCGTGTTCTATTTGCAACTGATTGGTTGTCCAGGGTTGTTAATCTGTCACCGATTGGCTGGTCCAGAACGAAGATGTTAAAAACGGATCAGAGATGAGCTACTCTCTGATTAGCTGAGAAGTAGTAAAAGTGGTTGAGTGACTTACTGCTGCAATAGAGGTCATATCACCACTCTCTTCTCATTGTGATGCTGTTACAGAGGTCCTATCACCACTCTCTTCTCATTGTGATGATGCTGCTATAGAGGTCCTATCACCACTCTCTTCTCATGGTGATGATGCAGCTATAGAGGTTATATCACCACTCTCTCATCATTGTGATGATGCTGTTACAGAGGTCCTATCACCACTCTCTTCTCATTGTGATGATGCTGCTATAGAGGTCCTATCACCACTCTCTTCTCATGGTGATGATGCAGCTATAGAGGTTATATCACCACTCTCTCATCATTGTGATGATGCTGTTACAGAGGTCCTATCACCACTCTCTTCTCATTGTGGTGATGTTGTTACAGAGGTCCTATCACCACTCTCTCATCATTGTGATGATGCTGTTACAGAGGTCCTATCACCACTCTCTTCTCATTGTGGTGATGTTGTTACAGAGGTCCTATCACCACTCTCTTCTCATTGTGATGCTGTTATAGAGGTCCTATCACCACTCTCTTCTCATTGTGATGCTGTTGTTACAGAGGTCCTATCACCACTCTCTCATCATGGTGATGATGCTGTTACAGAG
Organism: Oncorhynchus kisutch; assembly: GCF_002021735.2. Taxonomy (NCBI): domain Eukaryota; kingdom Metazoa; phylum Chordata; class Actinopteri; order Salmoniformes; family Salmonidae; genus Oncorhynchus; species Oncorhynchus kisutch. Next base: position 13,190,211 of record NW_022261980.1, read on the forward strand.
GTCCTATCACCACTCTCTTCTCATTGTGATGATGCTGTTACAGAGGTCCTATCACCACTCTCTTCTCATTATGGTGATGATGCTGTTACAGAGGTCCTATCACCACTCTCTTCTCATTGTGATGCTGTTGTTACAGAGGTCCTATCACCACTCTCTTCTCATTGTGATGATGCCGTTACAGAGGTCCTATCACCACTCTCTTCTCATTATGGTGATGATGATGTTACAGAGGTCCTATCACCACTCTCTTCTCATTGTGGTGATGATGATGCTGTTACAGAGGTCCTATCACCACTCTCTTCTCATTGTGATGCTGTTGTTACAGAGGTCCTATCACCACTCTCTTCTCATTATGGTGATGATGCTGTTACAGAGGTCCTATCACCACTCTCTCATCATTGTGATGCTGTTATAGAGGTCCTATCACCACTCTCTCATCATTGTGATGCTGTTGTTACAGAGGTCCTATCACCACTCTCTTCTCATTATGGTGATGATGCTGTTACAGAGGTCCTATCACCACTCTCTTCTCATTGTGGTGATGCTGTTACAGAGGTCCTATCACCACTCTCTCATCATTGTGGTGATGATGATGTTACAGAGGTCCTATCACCACTCTCTTCTCATTATGGTGATGATGATGTTACAGAGGTCCTATCACCACTCTCTTCTCATTGTGGTGATGATGATGCTGTTACAGAGGTCCTATCACCACTCTCTTCTCATTGTGATGCTGTTGTTACAGAGGTCCTATCACCACTCTCTTCTCATTATGGTGATGATGCTGTTACAGAGGTCCTATCACCACTCTCTCATCATTGTGATGCTGTTATAGAGGTCCTATCACCACTCTCTCATCATTGTGATGCTGTTGTTACAGAGGTCCTATCACCACTCTCTTCTCATTATGGTGATGATGCTGTTACAGAGGTCCTATCACCACTCTCTTCTCATTGTGGTGATGCTGTTACAGAGGTCCTATCACCACTCTCTCATCATTGTGGTGATGATGATGTTACAGAGGTCCTATCACCACTCTCTCATCATTGTGGTGATGGGGGATCGTTGCTGTTCTGGTGATCTTCCGTTCTCCCCCTATTTTCACTGGCCTGGTGTCAAACGTTAACGGGTTTCTGCTTGCTTTCGTTTGACACAGTGAGAAGCATCAGCTCACCGAACAGTTCAGCACATAGTCTACAGTACTGTGGTTGTTGGTGGTCCGAGTAAATAACTCAGCAAAAATATTTAGACGTGTTTAGACATTTGCTTTACGATCAACAAGGTGAGATAATAATTTAACTATTTATCTGTATTGACAGCAGCAGATAGTCACGTACATCATGAATCCATTTGCTGTATCCCAAAGTGATCTTTACCCCTCCGACCCCACCACCCTGCAGCCTCATATCAAAACAGGAGAGAAACATCACATGGAGATCCCTTCAAAGTGCAACTGTCCCCCATTTCCCAAAGTGATCTTTACCCCTCCGACCCCACCACCCTGCAGCCTCATATCAAAACAGGAGAGAAACATCACATGGAGATCCCTTCAAAGTGCAACTGTCCCCCATTTCCTAAATACTCTCAGCTCTCTCTCACCTCTCTTCTCTCTTCCGAAGATGATTGGCCCGATCCATCTCACCAAATATAAACACCCACTAAGTTATTATTATTATTACATACACCCCCCCGCCCCCAGGTCAGGGGTCAACAGGTCAAACCCCTGAGCCCCAGTCAAAGGCATGGCGGGTGGTCCCCGGGGGAGGAAGGGAGGGGTCCAATTTAACCTCCAGCAGAACAATAAACACCAGTTGATGAGGGAGGGGGGTAGATAGTTCCCTCTTTGTAAAGTTAGTGGTCGCACTATTGTCTTCTTTAGGGGTGTGTGTTTATCAGAGCTGGTTTTAACTCCAGCTTGTATTGGAGTTGGAGTTGTTTAGGAGTTGGAGTTGTATAGGAGTTGTATAGGAGTTGGAGTTGTATAGGAGTTGTATAGGAGTTGTATAGGAGTTGGAGTTGTATAGGAGTTGGAGTTGTTTAGGAGTTGGAGTTGTATAGGAGTTGTATAGGAGTTGTATAGGAGTTGTATAGGAGTTGGAGTTGTATAGGAGTTGGAGTTGTATAGGAGTTGTATAGGAGTTGGAGTTGTATAGGAGTTGTATAGGAGTTGGAGTTGTATAGGAGTTGTATAGGAGTTGGAGTTGTATAGGAGTTGGAGTTGTATAGGAGTTGGAGTTGTATAGGAGTTGGAGTTGTATAGGAGTTGGAGTTGTATAGGAGTTGTATAGGAGTTGGAGTTGTATAGGAGTTGGAGTTGTATAGGAGTTGGAGTTGTATAGGAGTTGTATAGGAGTTGTATAGGAGTTGGAGTTGTATAGGAGTTGGAGTTGTATAGGAGTTGGAGTTGTATAGGAGTTGTATAGGAGTTGTATAGGGAGTTGTATAGGAGTTGGAGTTGTATAGGAGTTGGAGTTGTATAGGAGTTGTATAGGAGTTGGAGTGTATAGGAGTTGTATAGGAGTTGGAGTTGTATAGGAGTTGTATAGGAGTTGGAGTTGTATAGGAGTTGTATCGGAGTTGGAGTTGTATAGGAGTTGTATAGGAGTTGGAGTTGTATATGAGTTGTTTAGGAGTTGGAGTTGTATAGGAGTTGTATAGGAGTTGTATAGGAGTTGGAGTTGTATAGGAGTTGTATAGGAGTTGGAGTTGTATAGGAGTTGTATAGGAGTTGTATAGGAGTTGTATAGGAGTTGTATAGGAGTTGTATAGGAGTTGCTCTCCTAAAGTGGCATCGTGCTGTAGGGCAGAACATTGTTTGACCAATTTCCTGTCCATTAGCAGTAATTAAGTGGTTGTCGGTAATTGCTGCACAGACTGTCTCTTTGGGAATGCAGCAGAGTAAATGTTTGTGAGACCGGCGGCTGCTGTTCAATAAGAACACTGTTAACCTGTCTGGTTAATAAAGCCGTCCCTTCAGACATTAG
>NW_022261980.1:13203194-13220694 GCF_002021735.2 Oncorhynchus kisutch
CCAGGGAGGGTCTGAAGTTGTCTAATTTCATGTTGTATGTAACCAATACTGTTCAGCTCTTATTCTGTTTCAAGAGGGGATGTTTTAGGTGAATTTCACTAGTTTGTGTGAATTTAGCTGTTCGGGGTACTCAGCGTGTGTATAATATACGATGTGCTCACCGTACATGTCATTCCAGATAAGCCTAATCAGCTGTTCTCTCTCCGTGAATATTTCTGCATGAGCCATGTAATGATTTGGCAGCTGCCACGAACTGAAATGGGACACTTTTAATCTGTCCTATCTAACAAGACGCAGACACAGCGGAGTAGCACATTAGTATCCATTTGTCTGTTAGAAACACTTCGTCTGTCCTTGACATTTGTAGAGAAACAATGACAGTGTGTAACATAACATCATGGCCACAGCTGACTGAGCCAGAGATACTCTTCTGGACTGTAGATATCACAGCTGACTGAGCCAGAGATACTCTTCTGGACTGGAGATATCATACCTGACTGAACCAGAGATACTCGTCTGGACTGTAGATATCATACCTGACTGAATCAGAGATACTCTTCTGGACTGTAGATATCATACCTGACTGAGCCAGAGATACTCTCCTGGACTGGAGATATCATACCTGACTGAACCAGAGATACTCGTCTGGACTGGAGATATCATACCTGACTGAACCAGAGATACTCTTCTGGACTGTAGATATCATACCTGACTGAGCCAGAGATACTCGTCTGGACTGGAGATATCATACCTGACTGAACCAGAGATACTCGTCTGGACTGGAGATATCATACCTGACTGAATCAGAGATACTCGTCTGGACTGGAGATATCATACCTGACTGAGCCAGAGATACTCTCCTGGACTGGAGATATCATACCTGACTGAACCAGAGATACTCGTCTGGACTGGAGATATCATACCTGACTGAACCAGAGATACTCGTCTGGACTGTAGATATCACAGCTGACTGAGCCAGAGATACTCTTCTGGACTGTAGATATCATACCTGACTGAACTAGAGATACTCGACTGGACTGGAGATATCATACCTGACTGAGCCAGAGATACTCGTCTGGACTGGAGATATCATACATGACTGAACCAGAGATACTCGTCTGGACTGGAGATATCATACCTGACTGAACCAGAGATACTCTTCTGGACTGGAGATATCATACCTGACTGAACCAGAGATACTCGTCTGGACTGGAGATATCATACCTGACTGAGCCAGAGATACTCGTCTGGACTGGAGATATCATACATGACTGAACCAGAGATACTCGTCTGGACTGGAGATATCATACCTGACTGAACCAGAGATACTTGTCTGGACTGTAGATATCACAGCTGACTGAATCAGAGATACTCGTCTGGACTGGGTTGAAATACCATTTTAAATAATGTATCTGAGCCTAGGCTTAATGGACCAATAGAATAGTTCCAAAACTGTTTTCCATTCCAGGAAAGCGAGAGAAAACTATAAAATGTATTCAGATATTTCAGATCATATTTGAGCCCAGGTCTCGTTGAGAAACAATAATCGTTTGAGTCATGAATGGAAGCATGAGGTAATTCACACACCTACTGCAGTTATTTCCTAGACCCAGTGTTGACGTAACGTTTGAGGCAACAATTTAACTAAGAACAATGTTGGCTCTCACCTACTGCATTGTGTACCACATGTGTTTTCAATCAGGTCCTCTCGTCATACAGTATAACATTGGCTACGACACTGTCTGTCTCTCAGCCCTGGTGTGGATTTGGATTCACAGCATGGACTATATAGCAGCATGGTCAACATCACTGATAACGGTGTCCCTGTCATGATCTGTTTGTGATAGGTTCAGCATACGCATTCAACCAGCCTGGCTGGCCAATGGCCTGTCTCCCCATCATAGTTTATGACCCTTCACTATCACTATCACTGAGGACAGCATCTTCCTCATTTTGAGAGAGAGAACTGCAATGTCGCATGCCTTGTCTGGACGGTCACCTAGATATCAACATATCCAGAACTTGACTCAAAGTGAAACTAAAAGAATGAACAGAGTAGAAAGTTAGGTCAAACAATAACTATGTATGTGTATAAGTATGTGTATACCAAGATGCACTGTGTTAATCCCCCGGTCACTATCGTTGCCGTCAACATGTTTACTCATTCTATGACCACACTGAACAAAGGTGAGTAATTAGAAATGCATATATCAATACGAGATACCTTTGTCCTGTCTTTATACTAAATTCCCAATCTGTCCCTCAAACCATCAGGGTCACCTAATAATCCCCAGTTTACAATTGGCTCATTCATCCCCACTCCTCTCCCCTGTAACTATTCCCCAGGTCGTTGCTGTAAATGAGAACGTGTTCTCAGTCAACTTACCTGGTAAAATAACAGATAAATAAAAGTAACATACATTTACTAACCTTTTGTTTTTTGGGAGCATCGTCTTCTCATGGTGCAACCAGGAAGTAAACAGCTCTGGTCATGTGACAATTTACAGGAAACATGTGACACTGCACATATTTCATTGAGATCTTTTTATTATTTCAATATTTGCTGGAAATACATTGATACGTCATTCAGTAACATGTTTAGAGCCTTATAACTGGAAATACATTGATACGTCATTCAGTAACATGTTTAGATCCTTATAACTAGAAATACATTGATATGTCATTCAGTAACCTGTTTAGAGCCTTATAACTGGAAATACATTGATACGTCATTCAGTAACATGTTTAGAGCCTTATAACTGGAAATACATTGATACGTCATTCAGTAACATGTTTAGAGCCTTATAACTGGAAATACATTGATACGTCATTCAGTAACATGTTTAGAGCCTTATAACTGGAAATACATTGATACGTCATTCAGTAACATGTTTAGAGCCTTATAACTGGAAATACATTGATACGTCATTCAGTAACATGTTTAGAGCCTTATAACTGGAAATACATTGATACGTCATTCAGTAACATGTTTAGAGCCTTATACCTGGAAATACATTGATACGTCATTCAGTAACATGTTTAGATCCTTATAACTAGAAATACATTGATACGTCATTCAGTAACATGTTTAGAGCCTTATAACTGGACATACATTGAAACGTCATTCAGTAACATGTTTAGAGCCTTATAACTGGAAATACATTGATACGTCATTCAGTAACATGTTTAGAGCCTTATAACTGGAAATACATTGATACGTCATTCAGTAACATGTTTAGAGCCTTATAACTGAAAACGTTGTTTTACGGTCACTATTGTGACTGATGGGATTAAATAGGTACATATAAGGAATTTGAAATTATTTATACTTTTACTTTTACTTTTGATTCTTAAGTATAAGAGTCATTAGATTCCCGTGAGGAGCCTCTAGAGCATCCTCCTCCTTCCTCCTTCACTTCTCTACTCTAGACGAAGAGTCATTAGATTCCCGTGAGGAGCCTCTAGAGCGTCCTCCTCCTTCCTCCTTCACTTCTCTACTCTAGACGAAGAGTCATTAGATTCCCGTGAGGAGCCTCTAGAGCGTCCTCTTCACGTAAAGTTGACAAGTTCATCTAGCTAACCCCTCCTCAAGATGTCGCCTGGGAGATGCTTAAGAATCACTCATTCTGCTCAGCTCAAAAGTCAATTGTTTAATTTAATTTTAACCCATAGAGACAGTTCATGATAATAATCTGACTGGGAGGGTTGATTGTTTTTAGATTCCTACGGAGGGAGGTCAAAGTTCCCGACACTAGTCAAAACAGACCGTTTTGACACATTTTCCCATGACTAAGGTAAATAGGAACTGGTCCAAAAAAAGCAACACAGGTCATCTGATATCATTACTCCCCTTCTCATAGGTTAATATCCAGGAAGGGAGAGGATCTGTCTGAGTCCTGTTATGTCAACACACATACACATGCAGTGATCAGAATCACCTCACTAAACCTCACACGCCCAGGACCTGGCTGTTATACGTTGAGCTAAAAGGAGACTGTAGATGAAGAACACACACATGCGCCCTCTAGTGGTGAAGGGTTGGACAGATCAGGACAGGGCTGCTATACGTTGAGCTAAAAGGAGTTTGTAGATGAAGAACACACACATGCGCCCTCTAGTGGTGAAGGGTTGGACAGATCAGGACACGGGTGTGGGCTGTGATCCGCAGCATTACAGCTTCAGGCAAATGTAACCTGCGGAAACCCTTGAATATCTTTGTAAATAATGTTATAATATATATCATGTGGAGAGCAGAAGCCAATCAGCATTTTATCTCCAGTCATTCTGTGAAATAATAATGGAACTGGGAATTTACATTCAATCAATCGTTCAACATGAGCTCAGTTGTACAACTTTACAGATTTGTGAAACAAGCACAAAGCATGAGCCCCAAACCACTAGACACGCCCCATTCTGACCCCAACTATGACCTGGTCATATGTAGCCACGCCCAGGACCTGCCTGTTATGCGTTGAGCTAAAAGGAGACTGTAGCTGAAGAACACAAACATGCGCCCTCTAGTGGTGAAGGGTTGGACAGATCAGGACACGCCACATTCTGACCCCAACCGTGACCTGGTCATATGTAGCCACTAGACATGCCCCATTCTGACCCCAAACATGACCTGGTCATATGTAGCTACTTGACACGCCCCATTCTGACCCCAACATGACCTGGTCATATGTAGCCACTAGACACGCCACATTCTGACCCCAACCGTGACCTGGTCATATGTAGCCACTAGACATGCCCCATTCTGACCCCAAACATGACCTGGTCATATGTAGCTACTTGACACGCCCCATTCTGACCCCAACATGACCTGGTCATATGTAGCCACTAGACATGCCCCATTCTGACCCCAAACATGACCTGGTCATATGTAGCTACTTGACACGCCCCATTCTGACCCCAACATGACCTGGTCATATGTAGCCACTAGACAAGTCATATTCTGAACACAATTCCAGTATATAATTCCAAATCCGTAACATTATTCCTAACATTGGAATCTTCTAAAAAACAAAATGGCCGTAGGGAGTACAACTGTGCCCCTCTGGAAGTCCATCACCCATCACTCCCAAAGATAGCTGTGAAGGAACCCCCCTCCCCAGTGTCTCAGAGGAACCCCTCCCCCCTCCAGTGTCTTAGAGGAATCCCCCCCCCAGTGTCTCAGAGGAATCCCCCTAGTGTCTCAGATGAATCCCCCCAGTCTGTGTCTGTGTGTGTGTGTGTCTGTGTGTGTCTGTTTGTGTGTGTGCATGCGTGCGTGCGTGTGTGTGCATCATACCATCTAGTGGAGGAAAAGCACAATGGATTATGGGTTATTTATATTACGGAAACCTACAATGTCATAATTACATCATAATTTGGCCCCATGACATTATTAAAATGTTTTTAATTTGAGTAGTTTTCTTTTACTATAATATACAGTTCGTTGGGAAAGTATTCAGACCCCTCAACTTTTTCCACATTTTGTTACAGCCTTATTCTAAAATGGATTAAATAAATACAACATCCTTATCAATATACACACAATACCCCATAATGACATCACAATACCCCCTAATGACATCACAATACCCCATAATGACATCACAATACCCCATAATGACAAAGTGAAAACGAAGATTATTTTTTTTGCAAATGTATTGATAACAAAAAACTGAAATACCTTATTAACATAAGTATTCAGACCCTTTGCTCTCAGACTCAACATTTACCTCAGGTGCATCCTGTTTCCATTGATCATCCTTGAGATGTTTCTACAACTTTATTGGAGTCCACCTGTGGTAAATTCAATTGATTGGACATGATTTTGGAAAGTCACAGAGCTGTCTATATAAGGTTCCACAGTTGAAGGTGCATGTCAGAACAAAAAATCAAGCCATGATGTCGAAGGAATTATCTGTAGAGCTCCGAGACAGGATTGTGTCGAGGCACAGATCAGGGGAAGGGAACCAAAACATTTCTGCAGCATTGAAGATCCCCAACAACACAGTGGCCTCCGTCATTCTTAAATGGAAGAAGTTTGGTACCACCAAAACTCTTCCTAGTGGTGGCCGCCCTGCCAAAATGAGCAATCGGGGGAGAAGGGCCTTGGTCAGGGAGGAGACCAGGATCCCGATGGTCACTCTGACAGAGCTCCAGAGTTCCTCTGTGGAGATGGGAGAACCTTCCAGAAGGACAAACATCTCTGCAGAACTCCACCAATCAGGCCTTTATGGTTGGGTGGCCAGACAGAAGCCACTCCTCAGTAAAAGGCACAGGCTTTTCATAGCAGCCAGATTGTTGTATAATTCCTTCTGGCATCTACGTACACTCCTCGTCTCACCTTTCCCTTTCTTCAGTGTACAACACGTCAGCTGTCTGTGACCAGGCGAAAAAACCTTTCCAAGCCAAACCTTCATATCATAACCGCTAACTGCTACACACAGCCTAAATCGTTATCACCATATTAGCTAACGTCAAGTCAACAACATAGCTTCTAGAAGCTAACACTTTAGTAAACCCACTACAATCATGCAGTACAGTGTACTGTTAGCAGCAAGCAGTTTAGCACTTACACTGGCAGGCCACGGTGACAATAAATGAATCAAACCAAACGCTTACCTTGACTTGGAAGAGTTCCGTTGTTGGATAGCCATTGCCAGCCAAGTAACATAGCCTCCTTCTCTGTTTGAGCCGGATTTGAGTAGGCTAAACTAGCTAGCTGCATTCGCTAGCTAAGTACCTGAAAGTTAAATAAAATAAGAAATATATCTATCTCTCTATCTCTCTCTCTCTCTTGCTTCTCTTTGATTTTTGAAGAAATTAATTAGTTCACAACTGTTCAACTATTGTCTTTCTCTATCTTTGAGTCAACTACTCACTAGATTTGATGCACTGCAGTGCTAACTAGCTGTAGCTTATGCTTTCAGTACTAGATTCATTCTCTGATCCTTTGATTGGGTGGACAACATGTCAGTTCAAGCAGCAAGAGCTCTGATAGGTTGGAGGACGTTCTGTTGTCATAATTACTGTGTAAGTCTATGGAAGGGGGTGAGAACCGTGAGCCTCTGAGGTTTTGTATTGAAGTCAATGTACCCAGAGGAGGATGGAAGCTAGCTGTCCTCCGGCTACACCATGGTGCTACCCTACAGAGCGCTGCTGAGGCTACTGTAGACCTTCAATGCAAACAATGTGTTTTAATCAATTATTTGTTGACGTGAATATATTTAGTATAGTTTTATCTACAAACGATAACATTTTTAATGTTTCGCAATTTGAATTTTTATGAAATTGACCGAGGAGGATGGTCCTTCACTTCCTCCTCTGAGGAGCCTCCACTGACTCACAGTCACGCATGCTTACATTTGACAATTTGTCCATTTCCCCCCCACTATAAAAAAATTAATAACAAAATATTGAAGTATTTTCTTTTATTAGACAGAGTCGTGTAAACAGGAATGACAGGAGGAGAATGTAGATTAAAATGGAGGATGTTATCAGAGGAGACATATGAACACAAATACAGATATTAGGGGTCTTGTTAAAGGGTCTTAAGGGTCGGACTCAAACATCTTCTTTCTACCGTCCATGCCAGCCTTGTCCTCTATGTTCTTACGCCAATCAGCTGCATCTTTCACCTGTGGAGTTAGAGAAGGGAGAGGAGAGGAGAGGAGAAAGAAGAGGAGAGAGGAAGAGGAGAGGAGAGGAGAGGAGAGGAGAGGAGAGGAGAGGAGAGGAGAGGAGAGGAGGGGAGAGGAGAGGAGAGGAGAGGAGAGGAGAGGAGAGGAGAGGAGAGGAGAGGAGAGGAGAGGAGAGGAGAGGAGAGGAGAGGAGAGGAGAGGAGAGGAGAGGAGAGGAGAGGAGAGGAGAGGAGAGGAGAGGAGAGGAGAGGAGAGGAGAGGAGAGGAGTTTGGATTGGATGAGGTTATAAGGTGGTTTGTGAACTCTGATATTCAAAATTGTGTAAGGCAGTGTGTCAGTCTATCTAGCATGGGGCCTCTTGGACACATTCCAAACTACTAAAATAGAAGCAACCATACCTCCTCCTTGACCTCCTTCTTGACTTGCTTCAGGTTGGACCTCAGATCCATGGACACCTTGTGTTTGGAGCCCAGCAGAGCCTGGAGCATAGCATCAGCAGACATGCGGACTTTCTTCAGGACGGGCTTCTTGAACTTGCCCTTCAGGTCTTGTAGTTTTATCTTCAGATCCTCAATCTGAAAAGAGAGAGACAGAGAGAGAGACAGAGAGAGAAAGAGAGACAGAGACAGAGAGAGAGATAGACAGAGAGAGAGCGAGAGAGAGAGAGCATGCTCGTCGGTGAAATTCCCCCTTTATACTGAAGAATGACCATCTGTCCAGGAATACATTTGAAAATGTAACAGTACCTCCTTATCAGACTTGGTTACTTTGCTTTGCGTGTCATATCTCTGTTCATCCACTGCATCAATCTGCTGGTGGAGCTTCTTACACAGATCCTAGAGAGAGAGAGAGGAGAGGAGAGGAGAGGAGAGGAGAGGAGAGGAGAGGAGAGGAGAGGAGAGGAGAGGAGAGGAGAGGAGAGGAGAGGAGAGGAGAGGAGAGGAGAGGAGAGGAGAGGAGAGGAGAGGAGAGGAGAGGAGAGGAGAGGAGAGTGCGAGAGAGAGAGAGAGAGAGAGAGAGAGAGAGAGAGAGATGAGAGAGAGAGAGAGAGGAGAGGAGAGGAGAGAGAGAGAGAGAGAGAGAGAGAGAGAGAGAGAGAGAGAGTGAGAGAGAGAGAGAGGAGAGGAGAGAGAGAGAGGAGAGAGAGAGAGAGAGAGAGAGAGAGAGTTGCGAGAGAGAGAGAGAGAGAGAGAGTGCGAGAGAGAGAGAGTGCGAGAGAGAGAGAGTGAGAGAGAGAGAGAGAGAGAGAGGAGAGGAGAGGAGAGAGAGAGTGCGAGAGAGAGAGAGAGAGAGAGAGAGAGAGAGAGAGAGAGGAGAGGAGAGAGAGAGAGAGAGAGAGAGAGGAGAGGAGAGAGAGAGAGTTTGAGTTTTTATAAAACCTTTATTTTTTACTCAAGTGTTAACATAAAATAAAAATAAAAAGACACACTGCCTTTTCAGAAATGAAACAACAAATGTAATTCCTAAACAAAAATACATACATAACATATACATTCAACTTATTTCATCAGAAAAAAATAATTGCCCCTCCTCTACAAAACAAAGCGCTCTTTCGTAGGCCCACTTCTCCTCAAATAATAGGAGATCTTTTACAGCTGAAAAGAACTCAAAATCTACTTTTATTCTTGCTTTCACTAATCCTTTAAAACACATCTTACATCCTTCCCATATCCCGTTTCTATCTTGTGTTTTCTACTCAGAAAAATTGACATCTTAGCTTGTCCCAAAATAAAATTTAACATTTGACATTTTCTTTTCTGTTGTTTACTATATTGAAACCCCAAAATAAAAACAGTGTTATTGAAAAATTCCCCTACAGCTTTAAACAAAGATTCCATCATTTCCAATAGAGGTTTTATCCTCTCACACTCCATAAAACAGTGAAAAATGGTTTCTCTTATATTACAAAAAGGACATCCATCTCTAACATCTGAATTAATAACAGATACAAAAGCATTAACTGCAATGATGCCATGTAAAACCCTCCATTGCATATCACCAGTACCCTTTTGTAACGGTGGTTTGTACAGTGCCCTCCATGCTGGCTTTACCCTATCATCAATGCCCAATTTTACCCTCCATGGAGTGTCTTTTCTATTTTTCAATTTATCTTTATTCAACACCTTGACACACCCCCTATACAAGTCCTTCCCATTCACCTCATCCAAACCCACCTCCTCCAACCCTCTCAAATCCAGCAATAACGCCTTTCTTTCTGACTCTGGGATACCTGGTGTAATCCCTAGTCTTGGAAATGAGACGTCTTCATCTTGTACATTCTTCTTGTGGCTACTAAGCATACCCCATTCTTCCGCTGACAGAGCCTTCCTACAGCTCCCCAGCATTTGTCCGACAATCCTTTCCGACCTCATCCCCAAATGTTCTGCCACCCGTCTTCTATCCATTAAGGCGGGCCCAGCCATGGCCATTAACTGTCTTAAGGTGATGATTTTCCCCTTCACCAGAATCTTGGAGAAATGTGGAACAGCTGCAGTTGTACAATCCAGTCTTGCCCCATACACCAGAGGTTCCTCCAACAGCCAATGCACTGACTCCACTGAAGTTCGTCTGGACACCTTCATTATGCTCCACACTCTGAGAAGTCCTCTGTAAAACGGAGGTACTCCCTCCCTAGAAATATGGCTACTATCAACCAGAAATAAAGCCTTCTTTAAACCTAATCCTCCAACCCGTTGTAATATAAGACCTGCCACCCCTCTCCACACCACATTTTCCGGTCCATAAAGTAACCTTTGAATAAACTGAAACCGGAAAGCAGCAGCCCTACTAGCAAGATGTACAAGACCTTGTCCCCCCTCTTCTTTTGACAAATACAAAACACTTTGTGGAACCCAGTGATATTTATCCCAAAAGAAATCTACAATAATTGCCTGTATCTTAGCCAGAAGGCCAGATGGTGGTTCTAAAACTGACAACCGATGCCACAGTGCAGATGCAATCACATTGTTAACTATAATAGTGCGCCCCCTATATGACATACGAGATAATAACCAACGCCATCTCCTCATCCTCCCTTCCACCATTTCAACCACCCCACTCCAATTTTTTTCCATAGTCCCCTCATCTCCTAGGTATACTCCAAGATACTTAAAACCTCCCTTACACCATTCTAGCCCCCTGGCAAAGCCATGATCCCTCCAGACCATTCTCCAATCTGTAACGCACAACTCTTTTCCCAATTTACCTTTGCAGAGGATATTCCCCTAAAACGATCAACCATTAGACCCAAGCTATCCACCTCCGCTTGATTTTTCACTAGCACAACTACATCATCAGCATAGGCTGAGAGACGAATAGGAGGAACATCCTCTGAAAGGCACACCCCTGCAATGCGACTTCTAATGCTATTTAGTAGTGGCTCTATAGCAATGGCATATAACATCCCTGACATAGAACATCCCTGCCTAATACCTCTACACACTTTAAAAGGAGCACTCAAACCACCGTTAACTTTCAATACACTTTCAATGTCACCATATATCACCTTTATCATGGCAATAAAACCAGAGCTGAACCCAAACGCCTCAAACGTGTGCCATAAATATTGATGTTCAACTCGGTCAAATGCCTTTTCCTGATCAATTGAAATTAGACCAGCATCCAACCCAATAGCCCTAGAGACGTCCAAAAAATCACGAATCAGAGAAATGTTATCCCCTATCTGCCTGCCAGGAACACAGTAGGACTGATCCGTATGTATGATTTGCCCCATCACCTCCCTCAGCCTGTTGGACAAAGCTTTTGACAATATCTTATAATCAGTGCACAATAAAGCCACCGGCCTCCAGTTCTTCACCTCCCTCGGGTCACCCTTTTTGGGCAGTAGGGTGAGGACAGCCCTTCTGCAGCTTATTGGTAGTAACCCTCCGGTTAAACTATCATTAGCTACTTCTAACCAATCCTCTCCCAACATAGCCCAAAAAGACTTAAAAAAGTCAACGGGAAGCCCATCAATGCCTGGTGCCCTTCCATTTTCCATGCCTTTTAATGCAGTGTATAAATCCTGCAAAGACAATGGTTGCTCAAGCTCAACCTGAGCTTCTGCAGCCACCTTTGGGAGCCCATCAAAGAACTGCTGTGTCACTGTTTTGTCCTCTTTGTACTCACACTTGTAGAGCTCAGCATAGAACTCTACTGCCCTCTTTCTAATTTCACTAGGGCTAGTGAGCTCTTGTCCAACAGCTGATTTGAGACAATGAATAATTTTTCTTTGTCCATTCTTTTTCTCTAAACCAAAGAAAAATTTGGATGAGGCATCCATTTCAGATATTCCCTGAAATTTACTTCTCACCAGTGCCCCCTGTGCTCTGATACCCAGCAGGTCTGCCAATGCAGTTTTTCTCCTCTTGAGGGCCTGAGTATGGCCTCGATCTCCTGTGGTCTCAACCAACGTCATGAGTTCCACTATTTCAATCTCTAGGGCTTTCATTGATCTGGTGATATCTTTGGTGACATTCCTCGTGTATTGATTACAAAATTGTTGAATCTGTATTTTCCCTATATCCCACCACTGTTGAATGGATACAAAACTGGCCTTTGAGACCTCCACCTCTCCCAAAAAAAACTGAAACATTTCCTGAAGTGAGCATCACTCAATAAAGTTATATTAAAATGCCAGTATGCGCTTTTGGGTTTTACATCGTTAATGAACACCACCTCTGTTATTAAACAATGATCAGAAAATCCCACTGGAGTTATCACACTTGATTTACAGACCTGAGATTGATGCTCAAAAACATAAAACCTATCTAACCTGGCCATAGAAATGATGTTCTCTCTCACATGCGCCCAGGTGTACTGCCTTGTTCCTCCATGTTGACTCCGCCAAATATCACACAATTCATTTGTTACAATGAGGCGTTTTAAAAACATCCTTGAGGCTATATGAGGTTCTTGGTGATTTCTATCTAAATCACTAACTGTGCAGTTAAAATCCCCAGCAATAAACAAATAATCTTCTTTGTTACATTTCTCAATGGTATTTGATAGTGTCTCTAAAAAACATACCCTCTCAACTGTCACCACTGGGGCATATACATTTATCAGACACATAGTGATGTTTTCATACCTTGCTCTAACTTTTAATAACCTCCCCTCAACTACCTCTTCAACCTCATATGACAATGGCAAAAACCCTTTTGAGAACAAGATAACCACACCCCCACTTTTTGAGTTTTTATGACTACACACCACTGTCCCCCCCCACTCCTGTTGCCACATAACTTCATTTTCCAAATTACTATGCGTTTCTTGTAGAAAAATGATGTCACTTCCCTTTCCCCTAATTAACTCATACACCATGGCTCTTTTTTTAACATCTCTTGCCCCATTTACGTTTAAAGAAGAAATCTTAAAACTGCTCATGGATAAAAAAAATATACAGAGGAAGATCCAGCCACCACATCTCTTTACAGAGTTAAGACTGCAACTGAACTCTTTCATTTTCTTTAGAATTTACATCACTTATCACTCTTGTGACCACTTTCTTGAGTCTAGCAATTTCAGGGCTTTTCAAACTTCCCCCTGTAATTTTTGACATCAGAAACTTTGCTGATTCAATAAACAATTCACGTTCAGGGAAAAAATCAGTTACATTGTAATCCTGCATATATTTCTTCCCTTTTGTCAACTTCAAAAATTGACGTATCCTCTCGATCCCATACCTCCCTTCCACCCCATTTATCTCACTATATTGTTGTGAAGCGTCAGACGACTCACTCTCACTATCCTCCCCAGAAGAATACTCCACCATCTCTACACCTTGTTCATCTTCAATTGATTTATCAAACTCTACCTTTCTCTTAGAATTAGACCCTTCACCACCCCTTAAATTCTTCCTTTTACTCCTCGGTATTTTGAAAACATCCGCTTCCTTTTCCATTATTTCAATCTCCTCTTGACTTCCAATTTCATTTTCCAACACCACCTCAGCGACAGCGGTCGCAATCTCACCTACTGTTTCCCCTCCCTCTTTGTTCTGATCTACCACAATTGCCCCCGTATCCACACTGCCTTCCTCTCCTGCTTTTCCAACCACATCTGCCCACCTTCTCTCTTCTCCTGTACCCTTATTATGTTCATTCCCTCGCGGTGGTGCGTTAGTTGCACTCGCACTAAAACTACTACCAGGCTCAGCGCGCTCATTTTCGGGACAACTACGCACCAAATGCCCCTCTCTTCCACATCCAAAGCATTTCATTGATTCAGTAGATGCATAGAAGACATAATCAAATCCATCAATCTTAAAGCTAAACGCTAAATTCAGTTCATCTCCTTCCTTTTTTAAAATCATATGCACTTGTCTCCTATGAGACACGACATGTTTCAACAACGGAGATTTGCATCCAAAAAGAACCTTCTTTATTGTAGATACTATTTGACCATGGCGCGATAACTCTCGCTCTAACACTTCATCTCTAACAAATGGTGGCACGTTAGAAAGCATGACTTTCTTCGCAGGATTCATAAGCGGAAATACCGGCGTCTGTGTCTCCCGCAACACAACACCCCTCTCAACTATTTTATTCACCTTTTCAATTGAATCTAAGAATATCACTACAGCGCTATTCATCCTTGAGGCTGATTTGATGCTATCATACCCAATGATAGCACCCACAGCCAAGCTACATTCTTCCACTGAACACCCTGTAGCAGCAGGAATCTTTACTCCATGCCTCCGACTAAGTTTTTCAAACTCTCCATTTCCGCGAGTGGCCATATCAACCAGCCCCACCCGCTGGTTGTGCCCTCGCGAAAAACCAACCTCAAAGATCCCACCACCCCTATACGTGTTTAGTGATAATTTAAACAAGATACCCTTAAAACAACTAAACTAATCAATATATATATATATACATACAAAAACCCGATAGAGTGAAAAAAGAAATTCCATTCGCTCTCACAATCACCCCTGCTTGACGACTCACTCCCAGCATGCACTCCCAGCATGCACTCCGACGAGAGAGAGAGAGAGAGAGAGAGAGAGAGAGAGAGAGTGAGAGAGAGAGAGAGAGAGGAGAGGAGAGAGAGAGAGGAGAGAGAGAGAGAGAGAGAGAGAGAGAGAGAGAGAGTGCGAGAGAGAGAGAGTGCGAGAGAGAGAGAGAGAGAGAGAGAGAGAGAGAGAGAGAGAGAGAGGAGAGGAGAGGAGAGAGAGTGCGAGAGAGAGAGAGAGAACGTAAGCGAGTACATTTAAAGAAAATAGGAGATATTTGTGAAATTCTATATATTATGTAACTGAATATCCTGGAAAGCTACAATCCAGCTTGACTTTGTTCCATACTTTAACACCCCTGATGGAGCTAGTCAGCTGCTGAATCAGTTATGTTATAGTGGGTCTGGAGCAAAAACCTGCACACACAGTAGCTCTCCATAGGTTGGTCAACAGCTACCGCTCTTCATACCTGGAGTTCCTGCATGGATTCAGGGACGGAGAAGGATGGGACATTCTCATCCATGTAGCTGTTTTTGTCCTCCTCTGCCTGGATGGCCTCAGCCTCTATGAACCCCTGGGCAATCTGGAGCATCAAGCTCTGGGGGAAATAACACAAGGGGGAAGTGGTTAGTGTACCCAGACACAATGGTTAGCCAGTTGATCAGAAATGCAGTTGTTTACATGGACATTTTGTCAATAATTTGACTATTTGGATTAAAGTTGGGCTTAGTCTACATCCCTGTCACACTCCCCAGAGGAAAACATATATTTATTTTTATATTTTATTTATGTTTTATTTATGTATTTATGTTTTGAAATCTTGAATTCTGTTTTTTTTTAAATTTGATAATTGATATATAAAATCTAGAATCCTTTAAAAAAAAAAACTAAATGTTAATGTGGACTCAGTCCTAACGGGATATTATGCCGCGTTGTTGTGCGTCTAGGCCTCCTCCTTACCTTCAGATGTTGCCTGCGACTCGACGACATCTTTTTACTTCAGAGAAGATTAGATGGGGGGGGGGGGGGGAACATGAGTTGAGATACACAGCTTTAAGAGCTTGGGATGAAAACCACAGATTATACAGTTGATGTACTGAATGCTCCCGAAGATAACAGTGGATGTACTGAATGCTCCCGAAGATAACAGTGGATGTACTGAATGCTCCCGAAGATAACAGTGGATGTACTGAATGCTCCCGAAGATAACAGTTGATGTACTGAATGCTCCTGAAGATCACCAAAAGTAGACATGTATAACATATGGAATTCTTGATTCTTAGAAGATATCTCAATCAAAATGAACATGTTGAGAGAGCTGTAAATGTACTCAAACAGAATCAGTACGTACTCTGACATCTTGGCCGGTGGTTGATATCCCTTCCTTTTGAAGAGAGATGCGAATAAGTTGTCAGCGTGTGAAGATATGATAGTTATGGCATTTAACTCAGTGTACCATTATAGTCCACCCTTTGTGGAAATAATTCATTTTAACACACAACCCTCAGGGTTAGAGGGGCACATCACATCTCTACATTTTAAAGTACAGGCCTCAGGGTTAGAGGGGCACATCACATCTCTACATTATAAAGTACATGCCTCAGGGTTAGAGGGGCACATCACATCTCTACATTTTAAAGTACAGGCCTCAGGGTTAGAGGGGCACATCACATCTCTACATTTTAAAGTACAGGCCTCAGGGTTAGAGGGGCACATCACATCTCTACATTATAAAGTACAGGCCTCAGGGTTAGAGGGGCACATCACATCTCTACATTTTAAAGTACATGCCTCAGGGTTAGAGGGGCACATCAGATCTCTACATTATAAAGTACAGGCCTCAGGGTTAGAGGGGCACATCAGATCTCTACATTTTAAAGTACATGCCTCAGGGTTAGAGGGGCACATCACATCTCTACATTTTAAAGTACATGCCTCAGGGTTAGAGGGGCACATCAGATCTCTACATTATAAAGTACAGGCCTCAGGGTTAGAGGGGCACATCACATCTCTACATTTTAAAGTACAGGCCTCAGGGTTAGAGGGGCACATCACATCTCTACATTATAAAGTACAGGCCTCAGGGTTAGAGGGGCACATCTCTACATTTAGACAGGGTGTGGTAAGGCAGTTGTCTTGTATCATGGGTCTATTTGTGCGTTCCTGTGTGGTGGTGGTGAAGGGGGGTAGCTGACTAACACCCGAAACCACAACAGCTGAGAACTCCCTCCCTGCCTGCCTCCTGTGGACTTTCCTTAAAGTGTCCCAAGACAGGGTGCAGCAAAGTGGTCAACACACGTCCCCCAAAAATACCTGTCTGGGCTGCTGGCTCTATCTAACAGACATAGACCACGATCATAACCATGTAGTCTGGACACTAGTGTACTGGCTGGTTTGTCTGACAGACATAGACCATGTAGTCTGGACACTTAGTGTACTGGCTGGGTTTGTCTGACAGACATAGACCATGTAGTCTGGACACTAGTGTACTGGCTGGCTCTATCTAACAGACATAGACCATGTAGTCTGGACACTAGTGTACTGGCTGGCTCTATCTAACAGACATAGACCATGTAGTCTGGATAACTTAGTGTACTGGCTGGGTTTGTCTTCTATATTTTAAATGTTTGACTTAGAAAGTGTTTCTGACATATCTGAGTGGAAAAACAAGTTTGTCTGTCGCTTCAAAAATGTCAAAAAATATATACATACAGGTTTAGAGTGAAAGAAAATCTGTCTTCAATGAATCAATCAACAGTACGTCAGTTAGACGGGATAAATACCAGGAAGTCTTCAAACTATATTCACATGAAGAGTGTAAAAAAGACCGTGCCATTCATTAAATCAATAACTCCAAACCAATATTCAGTTTAACAGTAAAACTATACGAATAACATCTTAGCTATTTCTCCTAAA